>NW_018221195.1:2714-5484 GCF_001263595.1 Phalaenopsis equestris
AAAGTTAATGATCAATCTCAAAAGAGAGTCGGAAGTTAAGGACCAAACTCAAAAGGGTGAAATCAAAAGTTAAGGACTTATTTTGAAAATGAGAATTAAAAGTTAAGGATTAATCTCAAAAGAGAGATTCAAAAGTTAGGGACTGATCTCAAAAGGAGGAAATCAGAAGTTAGGGACTTCTTCTAGGATAAGGATTGAAAGATAAGGATCAATCACAAAAGAGAGGATCGGAAGTTAACGACCGATCTCAAAAAGAGAGGAATCAGAAGTTAGGGGCTGATTCCAGGATAAGGATTGAAAGTTAAGGATCAATAACAAAAGAGACGATCGGAAGTTAAGGACCAATCACAAAAAGAGAGGAATCAGGAGTTAGGGACTGATTACGGGATAAGGTTTGAAAGTTAAGGATAAAACACAAAAGAGAGGATCAGAAGTTAAGGACCGATCTCAAAAAGAGAGGAATCTAAAGTTAGGGACTGATTTGAAAATTAGAATTGATGGTGTTGAATCCAAATATATATGTCGTGTGCAAAGTTTGATATTTTTTAAGAAGATTTGTGAAATTTTGTAAGATTTTGTGCGGAACGAGAAACTCTGCGAGGATGTTAAAAAAAATAGTGCAGATAAGGATAGTTGTTGCTGCACGAGCAAAGAGTAAGAGACCTCGAAATCGTGAGAATCAACTCAAGAGGTTTATTTTCTTTTCTTGTTGTTTTTATCATGTTTAATTTTCAAAATATGTTTTCAAAAATTTAATTTTATTTGGTTGTTTTTTCAATGTTGTTTGTTTATTGATTATTTCATTTCTTATATATTTTTTATTATTGTCAAATTTTGTTGTTTCATTCTTTGTTCATTGTAATTTTGAACCAACATATGGTTCATGGCTTTTATCCATTGCATAATTGGGGCAATTGAACAAACTGACAAATTTCTGAAAGAAACTTCATTAATCTGCTCCAAGAAATGTTACAGATCAAGTGTAGGCTAACGCCTCAAAAAGTACAATATGCTAACTACATCAAAGTACATCCAAATATCTCACGTCAAGTAAATATTATAGGCTGAGTATCTCTGTTATATATCATATTTGTTTTAATGTAGTAAAGCAAAAAGAATCCTTTAACTATCTATTCTTATTGTGATGAGCTCTTGATCGAGCAAACCTTCTAAGCCATGCTCCAGGACAGAGTTCCCTTTGCATGTACTTAGAGGTACAACCCTCTCATAGCTTGTATGGTAGTAGCTCCTCCAGCTCTAGATTTGGCTGAAATCCGTACAGTATTTTGTTGTCGTCCATCCGTCGGAAGGTCACAGACACCCTACGATGTGTACTCCTGGAATACAGTGCTTGGCGACATTTGCTCCTTTGCCTTTGAGAACAATTACCGAGCCAACTGGTAGGGGAATCTCCACAGATCCTCTTAACTCACTAAGCCCAATGACGTCAATTTCTTTCCTAAATAAGATGTTGCTTTTACTCATTAATGAGGCCGTGCAGAAAGGTCTCACGAAGTCATTGTGGTCTATTTGTGGAGGAATGCAATCACCCTCGTCGTAGATGTTGATAATGCAACTGTTAGGAATGCAGTTAGCGGGCAGTATACTCCACTTGGCCATTCTTTTAATTATCTACTTTAATATTGGCAGTAGTGGATCCACCTGATGATGTCTAAGAATCTTAGGCGGATTCCCTTGTCTGTCGTTAGTAAAATTGTAGCAACAATCGCACTGGATAGTCATTCTCCCTTTTCCTCGCATCCATTTCCTTGGCTTAGAATAGGTCCTTTCCATGAGCAAGCCTACTTGACCTCTGTCCCTTAGGTCAAAAATGTAGTCAAGAATGTTTTCTTTATCACTCTCTGAGAAGACCCTGGTGTATAATTCCAATCCTTCCAGTATGTTGATGAACATCCCTTGTACCTCTTCGTAGAATTCAAAATTTCTTTTGTTCACTTTACTTATTCTATAATATTCTATCTTGCTTATGATTGCCAGCTGTCAAGGAAGTTCCCTTGTTTCAACGGTGGCGGTAACCCAAGCTAGAGTTGACTCTGGCTCTAACAAAATGTATAATTCTGCGTCTGGCGGGACGTATGTTTCTGTACCCCTCGGAACATATGACTCTGCATCCATTGGGACATATGGATCTGCTTCTATCAGGTTAGCAATAGTCTAAGATCCATCATCTGTAGAGGCGTACTCCTCTAAGGTACTGTAATGTTATAGGTGCAAGACATTGCAGTCTAGGCATTCCACGAATGCCCCCATAGCTGATGATCGTGCAGGTATTTCAACGTTGTAAGTACTGCAACCCGTGCACAGAACATCTGAAGTTTGGTCGTATATCTGGCTCTGTAAAAAAATCTGGACTCATCATCTGTGGCAGGCAAGCTTGAAGAAGTTTCTCTCATGCTTGGATCATAAATTTTCCCCTCAGGAATAGGGGTTAGTAATTTTTCTGCCTCTTTTTGGCGTCTTTTCTCCTCTCGTAAGAAAGCCCTCTGGTTTTGGCGACTAGCATTCCAGAGTTGTGTTCTTCATAGCGAAGCGTCTCACAATCTTTCATTATCAACACCGACCAGACCCTCAGTTGGTGTAGCTGTCACGGTTGGGCCCCTCCATTGGGTCCGGTTGTAGCATCACATTCTCTCCTTTCAGTGATGCACTATCTTTGGTGGTCAACCTTAGCAATGAGGGCAGCCCTTCCTTTTCCCGTCGACTGACGATATTACTTAAAGGCCCCTCGTAATCCATGCATAGTTGGTTA
>NW_018221196.1:0-261 GCF_001263595.1 Phalaenopsis equestris
AAAGTGTTTGGAATGAGTTTTGATCTGTTTTTGGTATTTTGGCAAAACTTGGGAGTTTTGGCCAAATTTGGGTATTTTAAGTGCAATTGGGTAGAGAACCATTTTGAATGAGTCATGGACCAATGAAATCTCTATTTTGGGTCCCCATGTATTGGTCTTGGCCAGGGTATTTGGTCTTAGCCAGGGTATTGTGGGGGTGTGGTGAGGGTATGGTGAGGGTATGGTAGTGGTATTGTATACCTTAGCTCAAAACCAACACCC
>NW_018221197.1:0-803 GCF_001263595.1 Phalaenopsis equestris
TTTTTACTTATTCAATACCTAAGCTTCAATTTTTACAATGCCACCTTACCTTTGCATGAAAAGGTGTATTTCACTTTTAGAAGGGAAAAATTGTGGCATTTTTTATGTGATATGAAAGGAGTGGGTGGTATAAATGTGAATAGCAAAATTTAGGCGTTAGATATGTAAATACATAGGAATTGGATGGTATGTATGTAACTATGTAAGTGCCCCAATTTTTAAAGTATATCATTAAGATCTTGATAACCACAATCAGATTTAAATATCATTCCTAACAATTGTTACTGTTTCTTTGTTTCAGCAAAGGATCTATGGGAAAGTTATGCCTTGTCGAGTCAATTATTTGGGGGGTGGATTCTATTATGCTTGGTTTTTAAACTGGAAGACGCAAAAAGGTGTGCCCAAACATATCTTTCCAATTTTGCGTTGTAAGGAGACTTTTATAACAGGGCAATGTAAGAACCAAATTTGGTAAGTTAAATTTCTTGACATAACTGCATTTATCAGGGTCTGCATTGCATAAATTTCTTTGCATGATTTCTGACCAAACCTCTACAAAGTTTGTGATTGAATAAGTTAACTACTATCTCATATTTTGAATCATGCCTAGAAGTTCATAGAAGCTTCTATTTATAATTTACAATCTTGGATACTTGGGAAATTGCTAAAACTTAATACAGAGTGAAAAAATAATAGAAAACTTTAAATGAAGGTTATTGCGTAAAAAACATGAACATCTGTGTCAGTTATACCCAATGGATGGCTACCTCATACTTTCACCGCTGGAGATTTCGCTGTGGAGA
>NW_018221198.1:0-2709 GCF_001263595.1 Phalaenopsis equestris
TCTATTAAAGAGTATGTTTCATCAAAAGGTTTTGGTACTAGTGATCCTACTGCAGTAGCATCTATAATAGATCTAAGTGATTCTTCTAATCCATTGTAAGAAGTTTGAATTATAAACCATTCTCGTAAAGCATGGTGTGGAAATTTTCTAAGGAGATCTTTAAATCTTTTTCAGGCTTCATATATCGATTCCCCTTCAAACTGATAAAAAGATGTAATATCGTTTCTAAGCTTAGAGGTTTTCAAGGGTGGAAAAAATTTAGTCAAAAATTTTTGTGATAGATCTCCATAAGTGCTGATAGATTCATGTGTTAATAAATTTAACCAAGCTTTAGCTTTATCCCTTAATGGGAAAAGAAAAAATCTAAGCCTAAAAGCATCATTAGCACCCCATCATATTTAAAGTAGCACATATTTCAAGAAAACTAGCAAGATGTAAGTTAGGATCTTCAATAAGTTAGGATCTTCAGTCGGTATTCTTCCAAACAGATTATTTTGTACCATTTAGAAAATAACAGGTTTAAGCTCAAATGACTTAGCAGCAACATCAGGATTTTGAATAGTTAAGTGAAGTTCATTTGTTGTATGATTAGTAATTTCTTTTAAAGGTTTTTGTCAATTTTCATTTATTTGATTATCTAAATTATTCACCATTTTGTTCAAATTTTAATTTATTTTTTTTGTTTTCAAATTTTGGTAATAGTACGTTTTAATTCCGAATTGTAAGGTACCAAACTTTCAGATCCTATATTTCGCATAACAAAATATAATAAGCAAAGAAAAATTACTTAAAATACTCTTAAGAATTTATAGTTATAAATATATATATTATATTTTTAAATTTTTGATTATATATATATATATATATATTTATGTATTTTATCTCTAAATTTCCTAGTTTACCAAATCTACTTAATTTAGCATTACCTTCCCCGACAACGGCGCCAAAAACTTGATCCCCGAAAATATAGTTGTGTAAAATTTATAAAGCTGACACTACTTTACAATGGTGCCAAAATCTTGATGTGGTATTTTATGAATAAAAATGTTAAGCACTTAATGTTGGAATTCTACGCAAGTATACGTATCATTATCATGTAATATAAGACTTTCTATTTAAGCCCCAAATATCAATCCCACAAGGAATGTTTAAATTTGAACTAATAAATTAACTAGGAAATTCACAGAAATAAAACAAAATCACTGTTACTAATTTTCGATATTTGAGATACTATCATAACTAAATTATTAACTACTAGAAAAATTTAAATGCAAAGTTTAAAATAGAAATTACTAAACTATGTTTATGTGATGAAGTTTTCTAATATGAAAAAGTATCTTTCCCACTACAATTAGTTTTTAGTAAAATGAGAGAGAATAAATGGTTTAAATATGTATTGTGCAAAATAGGAGCAATTTTAATTCTCTACCTTGTTTTAGTATTATAGAAAATCATTGGCTAATCTAAAGTTTAGTCCCAAAACCCGTGGCTAGGCAAGGAGGATACTGGCTTGCACTCCAGAGCTCCCACTTCCCTTCCTCTGAAGGCTAACTCTAGCTTTAGTTCTTAAGCATTAAGACTGAATTATAGATATTAGTCTGTTATCCTGACAATCTCCAATTCTACACCCAACAATGTATATTTCCTTATTTATTTGCACTTAATTCCATGAACGAAATACTCCTTCATGGAATTAAATGTGATTATCACTCCATTATAGAATTCATACTTCATTTCCCGGATCATATGTTTTAGAACATATTTTAACAATTCAATTGGCCAGATCAAAAAGTAAATTAAGAACGGAGTTGAAAAACAATAATAATTTATTTTATATTTTAACATTGGCACATCCAAATTATCTCTTAATTTTCTCATATCTCAAAGTAGGAAGAAAGATAAAGGGAACTACTCAGACTTTGTTAGAAAGATACAACAAAATTTAAATTTCATAAATAAAAGAAAGTTTATACAACAATAATAAACAAATAAAACTTATCTGGAACTCTTTCTTAAAGAAAATCCCTTGTAGCCTCTCTTAGGAAATATAGGAAGAAGAAATCTCTCACTTATCTCCCTCTCCAGCACTCTTAGAGAAGAATTTACACTTAAACTCACCACAAAAACTCAAAACTATAAAGAAAAAAATGACTAATGAATTCTAAGTGGCTGTAGGGAATGTGGAATAGTGTGGAAGAGAGTGGAAAATTATTAAAAGGTGTGAAGAGGCATGAAGGGGGGATTTTTCTGACCAATTTTCATTCTAAATAGAGTCTAATGTCAGTTTGCTAATAGGTGCATCCAAAAACTCTTCAAAAATCGTCCAAATTTATTGAATCTTCTAGAAATAGGGTCTGCACCGACACTGGCGCCATCGACACCAGTAGCCATTTAATTAATCTGAGTTGTCTATCAAAAGGTGTAGTCAGCGCCCAGTTTGGCACCCTCGGAGCTGAACATTTCTTCTAAAGATTCATTTTGACTCCAATTTCCATCCTTTTTGCTTCATTTTTGTTCCAAGTCCTAAAAATTAATAACCTGCAATAAAACACAAAAAATACCTTCTATTATTCCTTTAAAATGCAATATCCCAAAAAATGAGTACAAAATATGGGTTTAAAAATGCTACCAAGCCACCTAGTCGTCCCTTGGCCAGGCTGACGACCCTAATCACAGGAAAACACCAAACCTGAGAGGTCACTCATGGTA
>NW_018221199.1:0-688 GCF_001263595.1 Phalaenopsis equestris
ATTTTGAATTATAAAGCTCCAAGGAGAAATATTTTTTGTTTTGACCCACTTGTTGGGTTCGGTTTGCACTCTTTTGGAATCAAATTTATGCTGGAAATATTTTCTGTTTTGACCCACTTGTTGGGTCCGATTTGAGCTCTTTTGGACTGTTTTTGACCCCCATTTGAAGGGCTCGATTTTGGCTCTGTTTTGCCTTTCTTGTGGGCAAAAATATTCTCTGTTTTGCCACATGGGTCGGTTTTGGTTTCATGTTAGCTGGAAATTGTATTTTGTTTTGACCCATTTGAATAGGTTTGTTTTTTTTTTGCTTCATTTTGGATTGAATACTAGCTGGGAAGTATGACTCTGGTTTGCCTTTCTTGTGGGCTCGATTTGGGCTGCGGATTGGGCTCGATTTTTACATAAGATTTGACTGATATACTCTTTTTGTTGAGCTTTGTTTATCTGTCATGACCTTTTTATTTTTGTTGCCCCTATGTTGGGCTCGGATTGCCCCTATGTTGGGCTCGGTTTGCCCATATGTTGGCCAGCTGGAAATGCTGATTTGTTTTTCCCCACTTGGTAGGTGAGGTTTTGGCTTAAATTGTATTCTTTTCTCTAGCCTTTATATCGGGATTAATCGAATTTGAAACAGTTGATTTCATTATCTACTCCTATGAGGGAATGCTTAATGTGAGCACTATCATGC
>NW_018221200.1:0-473 GCF_001263595.1 Phalaenopsis equestris
TGAGTTCAAGTCAGCGGTACAGTTCTTGAACTTGACCCGATTTCAAATACAGGTGGTGAGACAGTTAATCCCTCAGTTGGATCCTTAATAATCATTACTTCTTTACCCTTAGCAGCAGCGAGGCTAGCAGGTTTTGTGGGTGCCTTGACGGTAGTAGTTTTAGACTTCTTGCAGACAAGGAAGTCTTAAAGGCAGTTCAAACTGAATTCTGTAGATGGTTCATGTATTTCCGGTGCGGCGATCTTCATTACAACAAATGGGGATTTCTTGAGGATGACCTTAAGATCTTCAAATCCAGCTCTGAGTTCGATGGAAGGAGGGAGGTTGCGGGCTTTGTGACTCATTGGTAAGTTGCAGGAAAAGGTCAGCATTGGGTAGGCCATTGCAGCGGGCTTGAAAATAGAAAGTTTCAGGGTTAGCTCTATGTATATGGCCAGTAACCTCGTAATTTTTTAGTGCAAGCACTGAAAGTA
>NW_018221201.1:0-5703 GCF_001263595.1 Phalaenopsis equestris
GTCAAATGAGAAATGCTCAAATTTGGAACATTATTAAGGAAACCAAATGAAGAGGAACTAGCGGATGTCATGGATCCTGAGGAGAACCACGGTGACTTACCAAACTATAATAATGTTTAACTTCAGTTTTAGGAGAAATATTTAGGTGTTTCATTATGCCAATTTTATTAGTTAGCACTTACATTCATGTGAAGCGATCACACAAATAACCTAGAAGATGTGAGGGTTTAAGTCATATCGGACGATAACCTCGGAACCTAGAACGAGTTAGGGTTTAAATTGCACAACCTGGCTGTACAAATGCCTAAAAGATAAAATGAGGATTTATGTTGCGCTAAGCATACTACCTCGAAATCATATGGCTTGTTGTTTAATTCTAAGGAAATGTTTTGCAGATGTAGACATGTTTTGCTGTTGAAGATGGTCGTGCTGCCCACAACGCTAGCTCCAAGCACCTACTATTTTGAGGTATACAATTTTGAGTGTAAAGGTGGGAGTAGGGCGGAGGCCTACGGTTCCGAGGGAGTATAACATAGGTCTACGTTCTTGAGAGGGAGTAGAACAAAGGTCTACGGTCCCGAGAGTAAAGGTGGGAGTAGGGCGGAGGCCTACGGTCTCGAGGGAGTAGAACAGAGGTCTACGGTCCCGAGTGTAAAGGTGAGAGTAGGGCGGAGGCCTACAGTTTCGAGGGAGTAGAACGGAGGTCTACGTTCCCGAGAGTAAAGATGAGAGTAGGGTGGAGGCCTACAGTCCCGAGGGAGTAGAATAAAGGCATACAGTCCCAAGTGTAAATGTGGGAGTAGGGAGGAGGCCTACGGTCCCGAGGGAGAAGGTATACAGTCCCAAGTGTAAATGTGGGAGTAGGGCAGAGGCCTACGGTCCCGAGGGAGTAGAACGGAGGTCTATGGTTCCGAGTGTAAAGGTGGGAGTAAGACGGAGGCCTACGGTCCGGAGGGAGTAGAACGAAAGTCTTCGGTCCTGAGAGTAAAGGTGGAAGTAGGGCGGAGGCCTACGGTTTCGAGGGAGTAGAACAGAGGTCTACAGTCTCAAGAGTAAAGGTGGGAGTAGGGCGGAGGTCTACGGTCCCTAGTGCGGAAACGGGAGTAGTGATTGCGGGGATCGCGGAGGATTTTGTGAAATGAGGAGGATGCATAATGTATGTGAAGGTTGCAGAATGTGAGAGAGACATGAAGAATTCGCCTACCATTTTATCACTTTCATTATATACATTTTATTAACAAGATGTATGTTGTTTTATTTGTTTGTTATTATTATTTTCTAGATCTGGTGATTTTTTAATAAAATTTTTTTAGTTTTGAATTTCACTTATATCATTAAATTTTCTTCATATCGTTCTTTGTTCGTTATAGTTTAGAACCACCATGTGGTCACGCGGCTTCTCATCATTCACATAGAAAGGCAACCCAATAAGTATGCTGAAATTCAAAATAAACTTCACTAAATTCTCTTCCAAATCATGTAGTACAACTGATCACATGTTAAAACTGCTCAAAATAGCATGCTGAATACATCTATATAAGAACTGTAGCATTACATATCATATCCTCTCTGCTCTGATGCAGTACAAAAAGTAGCAAATGTTTGTCTATCTCCTGATTTAGGCTCATGATCAAGCTAACCTTCTAAGTCACGCTTCAGGGCAAGAGTCCTTTCGCGTATACTTAGAGGTACAACCATCTCACAGCTAGTACGGGCGTAGTTCTTCCAACTCTGAATCTGGCTGGAATCCATGTGGCACCTTGCTGTCGTCCATCCTCCTCAAAGTAATAGAAACCCTGTAATGCGACACTCCTGGGATGTAATGCTTTGTCAAGTCTGCTCTGTTTCATTTCAAGATCAGAACTAAACCTACTGGTAGCGGAATCTCGACTGATCCTCTGAATTTTCCAGGTTCCACAATGTCAATTTCCCTTCCAAATAAAATATTGCTCTTGCTCATGAAAGACATGAAAGACACTGTATAGAAAGGGGCCTGATAAAGTCGTGGTGATCTATGTGGGGCGAAATGCAGTCTCCCTCCTCATAGATATTAATGATACAACGATACAACTATTCAGGATATAATCTGCCAGCATTATGCTCCACCTTACCATTCTTTTGATCATTTTTTTTTATCTTGGATGGAAGAGGATCCACCTCATCATATCTTAGGATACCCGGGGGATTCCCTAGCCTATCCTTCGCGAAGTTATAGCAGGAACCACATTGAATTGTAATTCGTCCCTTGCCTCTCATCCATTTATGTGGCTCTGAATACATTTTCTTCATCAACAAACCAACACGACCTTTGTCTCGCAGATCAAACACACAGTCAAGAATTCTCCTCTCATCCCTTTCAGAGAAAACTTCTATATGCAATTCCAAACCTTCCAAAATGTTGACAAACTTTCCTCGAATCTCCTCATAAAATTCAAACTCTTGTTTCCTGAATCTGCTCATTCTTTCAAGCCCGATCGTAGGAATCCTTTGTACACGTCGGGGCTGCCCCACTGTCTCAACCTCTAAAGAAATCCAAAACTGTGGCTTCTTTGCAAACTGTGCAATGTACGGCTCGACTTCCGGGTGTTCGACACTTCTGAATCTCATACTTACAGCGGTGTATTCTTCAAACGTCCCGTAACGCTCCAGGCGTAGAACGCTACATTCGGGGCTCTCTGTAAATGCCCCTGCTGCTGACGGCCGTCTCAGGATTTCTACATTACACATCGAACATCCTAAGCAAAGCTCGTCGGGGACCTCTGATTGTATAGGCTCCACAACAAACCCTGGCTTGCCTTCTATGACTAGCTGACTGGTGGAAGTTTTTCTTAAGCTGGGGTCGAAGACCTTCTCCTCGTGAATCGGGGTAAGTGTCGTCTCTGCTTCCCTTGCACGTCTTCTTTCCACGCGACGAAGGTTCTATGTTTGCGGCAGTTGGCATTTTGACGTTCTGTCCTTCTAAATGGCGAGTCAAGAACTCTATCAGCAGAAACATCGATAAATCTCCTGTCGGTGTGGTAATCATCGACAACAAATGGCTAGTCCCTTTCATTGGGTACTGTATCTTTTCTACTTTCTGCCTCTTCAGCGAGGAGTTTTCCTTGGCACTGATTTTGAGTAGTGACGGTAGTCCTTCCGTCTTCCGGCGGTTGACGATGTCCATCAGGGAGCCCTTGTATTCAACATTGACCTGACCGTAGTCCACGTTAAAGTTCACAAGGCCACCTCGAGCTACATTTTCTTTGTCCAGTGCGAGATTTAACCCGTATTTAAAAGAGAAGATCAGCTTAGAACCTGACATTTTCCTACAAAAAGACAGGAAAACATCAGCGCGTTGAAATCCAAAATGAACAAGAACAACAAAGCATTATTAGGTAGATTTTAGAATTATACATGTGCGGACATTTATTTAACTTAAATTGGCGAAATTCAAAACTAAAGTGAGGAACCTATAAGTGCAAATTCAAATTCTCATTTTATTTCATTTTATTAAGATCAATTTGTGCAAATTCAAATTCTCATTTTATTAAGATCAATTTTATTACAAAATTTTGGTACCCAGTCACAGACACTAGCCGAACCGTCATTCCTCAGACCAGACTATATTTTTGGAGATTCACTTCAGGGAACATTAAGCTGCATAATAAGTCTTCAAATATCGTCCATTGACTGACAACATACGCTTCTCGCCTCGAAAGTCCACTAGCTGGTAAGATCCTGCTGATACGACAAATAGTCCCTCTTAAGTTGGTTCAAACTTCTCGCCTATCTTGTGGTGTGCAAGGATAGGTTTCCTGAGAACAAGTACGAGATCGCCGATTGATAAAGCTCTATCCTTGAGCAGACCAACTTATCGTGAGCCTGCACCATCCTTTCTTGATAAAGCTCTAGATTCTGCTGCGCTTCTAATCATTTTCCTTCAAGACTCTCCAACTCTGCAAGTCTAGATTTGGTGTTGTGTTCTATTGTAATTTGATTAGCGATGGTTATTCTAAGAGACGATAGTTGAACCTCCAACGGAAGTACGGCCTCAGATCCATACACGAGTGCATACGGTGTACACTGGGTGGAAGTTCTGAATGTCGTCTGGTAGGCCCACAAAGCCTTTAACAAGTTCTCGTGCCAACCTCTCTTATTCTCGTCCAACGTCTTCTTTAAAATTTGCACGAGCGTCTTGTTGAAAGCTTCGGCCAGACCGTTCGCTCTGGGATAGTAAATCGTGGAGTACCTCTAAACTATACTATCCAATGTAGTCTGACGAAACTATTTATTTTAGTGCTTTTAAAGGCTGGCCCGTTGTCAGAAATCACTCTGCGCGGAACACTGAAGCTGTGGACAATCTGACTTTTGAAGAATTGAAGAACGTATTGCGTTGTAACTTCTTGTAATGGTACCCCCTCTGCCCATTTGTAGCAAAGGAAATAAATCTATGTCCCTTCAAAGGCGGAGGGTCTATCAAACCCACTATATCCGTGCCCCAACACTCGAATGGTTACGAGACAACGGTCGGGTGTAACACAATCGGAGGTTGGTGCAAGACCACTCCGTGCACCCGACACAGGCCTGACACAGGTGACACTTTCTAGCGGTATCCATGCAATCCGTCAATATTGATGGCCAATAATATTTGAGTCTTTTAATCTTCATTTTCATTTTTGGCCCTGATTGGTGAGCTCCACACAATCCGACGTGTACTTTTTTAACAATATCCTGTGCTTCGGCTGCGCTAAGACATCTCAGCCACATATGATCAAACGATCTCCTGTAGAGGACATTATCTATCAAGGCATACAACATGTCTCTTCTCGTGATATGATATGCGGCTGACTTGTCTTCTGGCAATTTTCTTGTTTGTAAATATTCTATTAAAGGCCTACGCCAGTCTTCGAGATCATTTTCCATTGCAACTACTATTCCTTCTTCCTTTTTGAGCTTTTGCAAGCTGTCGAGGTCGATTTGTGACAAAACCTGACTTCCTTGTACTGTAATGTCAACGGAATCCTCCGGTGGACATGCCATTTCCTTAACAAGTTTTGCTAGAGCGTCAGCATGACCATTATCTCCTCGAGGAATCTGGTACAAAGTTACGCTAGGAATCTATTCTAACAACTTCATCACTATTGACCTCACTTTTGGTTGAGGTCTAGAAACTTCTTTAGTAGCCTAGGTCTAGCCATAGGATTTTCCTACTGACTAGTCTTAGAAAACTAGACAAGGTACCTTCACCATTAGAAACTCAAAACTCTTCTCTTTACTCAACTTGAAATTCTACATATTCGTCTTAACCTCTAGCATTTAGTAGGTAAGATCGTTATGAGGAAACTCAAGAAGAGTTTCTATAGGACTACTTGACCTTAGGATTGACCCTCGGTGTTGGTTTGGAGCTAAGGTACACAATACCTTCACAACACCCTGGATAAGACCAATACATAAGAAACCAAAATGGAGATTTCATTGATCCATGGTTCATTTAGAATGGATATCTATCCAATTCTACTTGAAATGCTCATCTTGGGTCTTTTGCGCCAGACACCCCCAAGTTACCTAACTGCCATTGGGACACTTCTTTAATCCAAAATCCCAAAAATTCTAAAATTCTCAGAAAATTCCAATAAATCCCAAATATTCCCAATTTTATTTATTTCAACTACCACATGACCCAATTTGGCCAATTTGACCATCTTTAACCAAAATCCCCAAATT
>NW_018221201.1:6910-7156 GCF_001263595.1 Phalaenopsis equestris
ACTTAAAGTTTTAAATCTTTTCAAAATCAATACACACACTGAATACATTCACTTAGGTCTTAAGGACTTAGTGGTGAACTTAAGTTGAAATCCACTTGCTAAAAGAGGATTAGAAAAATCAACATAATCAAACTCTTTTAAAACACCACAAAACCAATTAGGACTAAAATTTAGCTAAGTGTTCTTATACACTAATTTTCCCCCTTTAGGGTCTTCAACAACATAATCTTTAAATTAAAAGACAAA
>NW_018221202.1:0-2183 GCF_001263595.1 Phalaenopsis equestris
AAACTAAACTAAATTCTAAAAATAAAAATAGTCTTTCATATTACAGTTTCACATAACATAACAATAGAGTCTCAACAACTTCACAACACAAACAAAACAATCACACAGTACAAACAAAAACAAATAAAAAAAATAGATCACCAGTCATCATCTTCCTCATCATTGACATCTAACTTCTGCTGCTGATATGGAGTATAAGTAGGGTGAATAGGGAACTGAACTGTCTGGTCACCCCTCAGGTATCTCACTAAAGCATCATCATAAGCAGCATCATACTCAAATTTTTTGTTAAATAAAATCATCAGTGTGAGCATTTATGGCCTTTATATTTTGCATCCTATGATCCATCCTCAAAATATCTCCCTGTTGTATCATCATCGGATTCAAAAGTTCTTTGTTGCTAGGGTCACTAGAAGTAGGTCCATGAGAGGTAGAAGGAATATCCCTAGAAGTAGAAGGAATATCTCTAGCCTTAATGTCAGATCTCCAGTCAACATGAGATTCATATGCTTGATGTTAGCAGGCCCAATAGGTCTCTGAGGCTCAATCCTCTTCTCATCAGGTCTAAAATCAACTCCTACCTGCTCACAAAGTGAGTAAATAAGAGCAGGGTGTGTCAATCCATCAAAAGTCTCTCACAGAGCAATAGATTGAGTGTTCATATAAATAATGTAGCCCACATTTATGTCCATAACTTCCATAACTTGTTGAATACATTAGTTCAGGATGGCTCTATCTTTGGTCACCTCACTATGATGGTTCGTCGGGATCATTCTTCCAGAAATAAAATAATGTCAGGCTTTATATACTACATTTAAACTAGTATGGGGAAAGTTAACTTTAACTCCATTTTTTATTTTTCAAGCCTCTTCCTCACTAGTCAGAAAAGAAATAACTTAATCTATAGCTTGATCTGTAATAGAAAAAGAAAGATACTGACATCTATACACATCTTCTACAGAATAAAACCCATTTAATTTTTTTGGAGTAAATTCTACCCTATTTCCACGAACAAATACATAATCATTAGAAGCTTCAGGAAGGCTAGCATAAAATTCCATTACAATCCCAACGATAGCATTGACTATAAAATAACAGAAGTTTTCACATTATCGAGCAATAATCAAACGTTCAACTTCTCCTCCTAGATTTTTAAAACCTAGGTCCTGAATTACTTTCTTATTTTCACAAATGCTATGAAATAAAGCACTGGCTCTAAAGCTGAAAAATCTCTTCTCATCTTATTCTACATTCCTTTTGCTCGATCTAGGTGCCATAGAAATTTAGAAAATTTTGAAAAATCTGAATAAATTCTAAAATTCTAAAAATCAAAATGTAAAACATTTTAAACTTCAAATCACTATATAAGAGTTCATCACCAAAGGATTTTCTCAAAAATTTCTCTAAAAATTTTTCATATTTTTGGACCCATGTAATGTGAGATAAATCCTTGGTGAAAATATAAAATTTTTGGTTAATAAAAAAAATTTTGGTTTAAAGTGTAGTTCTTACCTAGAGAAGATGAAATCCGAAGTCTTTTATCCTCTAAGTCACCTTAAATCCGACCACAATCAAGCCCTAGCTGCCCAAACCAAAGGTTAAAGAAGACTTAAGCATAAAAATGGTGGCCATGATAAAAATTGCAAATTTTTAGGGGTTAAAATCTGTTGTCAGGTCGAGGGCGCTGTCGGCGCTGAAGGCCCGAAAATTTCATATTTTGATTTTTTTTTTAATTTTTAATTTCCTATCAACTTACTTCAAAATTTTTAGTATTTTAAACACAAATTTTATCTAACAATAATTCACAAAGCAAAATATTTCACCAACATGAATTTTCACAAACAACAGCAAACTAAATTTTATATATGAAAGTACACTTTTTACAAACACAATTTTTTAATTATACAATCACACATATTAAACAAACTAATAATAAATTAGTGTCAAAACCAAGCCATAACACTAAACGTTGTCACAAAACTATACACACAATCAAAGTTCAGAATTCTAAAGCAAAATTACACTAATTATATATAATGTTCTAAAATAGATAGAGAATTTAAAGTCTTCAATTATTATGCCTCTTCTTCAATGTTTTCTCATCCTATAATATCTCCCATAGATTAGTAATAAACATATAAGTTGTAGAAGAATCGATACGGGAATTGATCTGTCAAATTTTC
>NW_018221203.1:0-1223 GCF_001263595.1 Phalaenopsis equestris
TTGAAAATCCTTTATAAGGCCATTTTTGACCAAATAAAATAATTAATTTGATCTTAACCCAAAGCTAGCCCAAGTTTGATGCAAGTTTAGCCCTACATGCTTAATTTAGGTCTAAAACCAAAACCCATCAAAACCCATTCAAATTGACCATCAAGTAAACTTCAAAACAATTTTCATTTTTCATGAAAATTGTTCATTATGATGTTTTACACCAAACACAACAATCAATTTGAGCTTAGCCCAAAACTAGCCCAAGTTTGACCCAAGTTTAGCCCTACATGCTTAATTTTGGTTTAAAACCAAACCCATTAAAACCCATTCAAATTGTTCACAAAATTAACTTCAAAACAATTTTCATCCTTCATGAAAATTGTTCATTATGATTTTTTAAACCAACCACAACAATCAATTTGGACTTAGCCCATGTCTAGCCCAAGTTTGACCCAAACTTAGCCCAACATGCTTAAAATGGGTTAAAAATAAAAAATCCACCAAATTGATTGACCAATTAACCTCAAAATAACTTTCACCCTTCATGAAAGTTGTTCCTCATGGTCCCCTACACCAAATGCAATATTTAATTGGGCCAATTGGCATGCCTAACTTAGTCCAAACACAACATTTGGTCATATGCACCTCCTTGGACTTATGGTCAAATCCAAATCAATTGAGTTTGGTATGGTCAAATGAGCCTTACCATAACTCATCTTAGACTCTATGGTTGAGCCTAAAGCCAGCCATAAACCCTTGGTTAAGCTTGATATTTATCCCATGGGTAAAGTTTTGAAAAAAAAAATTCTTAAAGGGATAATAAAGAGGTTAAATCAAGGTACTTGCCATAACACATGTCCGTACCCTATGGTGCCATTTTTACTGAGCATCATAAGCTTTAACCATGATCCAACCCTTGGTTAGCCACCTTAACCCAAGCTAAAACCTAAAAACCATGACCCCCCACATGGCTAAAACCCAAACTCATGCCAAGAGTCCACCTCAGCCCAAATTGAGCTGAGAACTCCTCTGCTTGACACCTAAGCTATGGGGCTAATCGCTCAATTGGCCAGCCAAGCATCCCCATAGACATTTTCTATAAAATCCACCCCACGACCATGAATAGGGGTGGTAAAAAAAATTTTCACTAAGGCTTACCAAACTCCTCAGAGAGCTTCCCTAGGAGACCCTTAGCACATTTCAATCCACTTCCCCCTCTCAAATCCACCATG
>NW_018221203.1:3813-4144 GCF_001263595.1 Phalaenopsis equestris
TCTTACATGCATTTTGAGTTTCAGGTGGTGGAACGAGAAGACTCGCCAGGTACACTTTTACAGTTTACAGCATTTTACAGTTTTTCTTGTACTTTTCTACTGCTTTTCTTTTATGCTTATTTACTGCATAAAAAAAAATTGCATGTTAAAAATGAAATAAAACCAAAACCAAAAAACAAAATTTCAAACAAAAATACCTCACAACATTTCAAAATATAAAATAACTCAAAATTTAATCACAAACATCACCAAAACTACAACAATAAATAAATAAAATGTCTCTATTGGAAGATCGGGAACCCCTCGGAGGAGGTAACCTACGGTTGCTAAC
>NW_018221203.1:5114-12321 GCF_001263595.1 Phalaenopsis equestris
ACCTTCTACCAGTAGAGATGTCCCCTCTACAAGTTATGACCCTCCTCCTCCTTCTAGCTCCCCTACCTTAACAGATTTGATGAATGAGTTGACCTTGCAGAGGAGGAGCATAGATTTAATAAATGAAAGGATTTGAGGTTTAGAACGCCGACATGATTATGATAGTGAGTACCTGCAGAGGCATTCCGATTTTGAGATAGCTTATTATGACGCTCGGGCCCGACACTACAGAGGAGAGCTTGATGTTACATTTCCTGAATGCCCCTGTTATTCTCAAGATCAGCCCAATTCACCTGCTGACCAAGGAGACAAAGACATAGTTTGGGATTTTGATATTTGATAGTAATTGATGTACTTTTACTTTTTTTTTATAATTTTTGTAATAGAAATAGATATTTGTGTAGTTGTAGTTTAATTTTTATGTTGAAATTGGATAATTTTTAATTATTATTATAATTGTTTAGTGTGGTAGTTGAAATTTGTTAAATTATAATGTGATGTAATTTTCATTTTTGCATTTTAATTGTAATTTTTTTGTTTAGTATTGTGGATGTGTTAGTGAAATATTGTGTTTGTATAATGTTTAGTTTTGTACTTATTTCAAAATTTCATTACCTAGTAAATTCTCTAATGATTTATATGTATCATAATGTTACAGACCAGGTGAAGTAGGAATTTTGAGAAGGACTGCAAAAATTTTAAGAATTTCAAAATGATGAAAATACCTGAAATACTGAGGTATGATTTATATTTAGAATTTTTCTGTCAGCCTGTATCATTTCATATTGAAAAATTTAAGTTTGGGGGAGTGAAGAAAAAGATTAACCATTAGATGTTCTCAATTCAAGTATTTTCAAAAATTATTAATATGATTTTATGTAGTGAATTTAATTCAGATAACTATATTTTGTAGATATTTAAATATTATGGTAGATTTAAAGGAATATTTTTGTAATGAAAATTTATTTTTGTAGATTAAGATATTTAGTATAAGAGAATAATACTATAGTTAATTATTTAAAGAAAAGGAAACTATATTCTGAAGTGTTAAGAATTTGGAAATTCATTTGAGAAAGAAAAAATTGGAGCTCAATGATGTAAAAACTATGAAATATTTATAAGGTAATGGAATGCTTTGAGTTTCAAATTTAAGGAAAGAAAGGTGATGTTCAAAATCATTAAAGGCTATCCAAATATAGTAATCCTCTTGAAAAATGAAAAAAAAAGATTGACAACAATCCCTGTAAAGAAAAGAAAAATATATAGGATTGAAAGCAATCCAAATGAAAAAGAGAAAAGAAAGGAAATAAAAAAATATGAAAGTGAGGAGAAGCTTGAGGAGATGCCTAATCAAAATTTGGCTTCACTGGACCTACCTAAAGGGAAAACCTAAATACATTCCTGAACTTATATTTATGGATTAGATCTTTTACTAGTAGTGTTCTCATGAAGTTCCTATCATTTGAATATTTAAAGTGAGTTGATATTACAACATATAGTCATTCATTCTTGAAATGAAAGACTAGAACTCTTAAACATGATGACTAGATAATCTTGTACCTACAGAGTTAATTTAATTACTTGAATTTTTTCGGAAAATCTCACTATGATATTTACTTAAATCAAACTTATAGTATTTCTGAATTAAAACTTTACTACAATATATCACAACTTTTATGTAGTACTAAAATTACTTGAGGACAAGTAAAAGTTAAGTTTCGGGGATTTTGACCAAAAGAAAATAGGTTGATATTTTCATACATATTTTACACTGTTTTTGATGATATTGCACTTTAAAGAAAGGTATTTTTGATGTTCTGTTGAAGGTACAATGAATTATGGTCATTGGAGCAAAAAGATGCAAAAAGGAGTGAATATAGAGCAAAAAGGACCAAAATGTGAAGAATTGAACTAGGGCGCCGATGGCGAGCCCAATAGCGTCGACAGCGAGAAATTCTCGAGACTCCAGATAAATTAATTTAGAAGGCCTGCCGACGGCGAGATCGATAGTTATGTCGAAAGGTGCATTGAATGTGGACAATCTTTGGAGGGATACTTAGGAAACTCTTGGGATAACTCTTCTACAACTTTAAAAGAAGATTTTGGCCAAAAATTAGAAAATTGGGAGGGGGAGAGGCCTTGGGAGGGGGAGAGGCCTGGAGGGGGGAGAGGCCTGGAGGTTACATAGGTTCCAGTGGTGTGTAGAGAGTTTACTTTAGGGTTAGATTATGTGGAATTCATCAAGAGATTGTAAGAGTGGAAGGAAAGTGAGAAATTTCTTCCTCCTTATCATTTCAAAGAGGAATTCTGTGTTGTACAGAAAGAAAGAGAATCAGAGGAACTTGGAAGAGTTTGCTTGGGGACAAGTTAGAGATAAGTGTTATTTACTTGTTGTAGTTTGTATGACTTTGCTTTTATATATGAATTCTGAGTTTTGTTGTGTCTTCCCCATGAGTTCTGAGTAGTTTTCTCCTGACTTTTGTCGTATCTTCCCCATGAGTTCTGAGTAGTTTTCTGTGTCTTTGTTCTTGTCTTGAGATTTGTGAAATGATGATTTAAATTGATTGAGTCTTGAAAATGTTAAAGAAGTTGTGATGATCTTTTCACTTTGATCTTAATTTAATTTCAATTTAGCCAATTTATTTATTAAATATGTTGAGTTTTACAATTAAAGTGAAGATTACATCCAAGATTCAGGGAGGTCAAAGCCTTTGGAAGTTGGGTGCAAATAAATAGGGAAATAAAATTATCGGGCGTAGAATTGGAGATTTTAGAGTGACAGACTAAAATTGCCAATTTGGTCCTATGGTTTGGGTGCTGAAGTGTAGATGTTAGCCCTCAGGGGAGGAGCCCTCAGACGAGGTGAACGTGGGAGCTCTGAAGTGAGAGCTGGTATCTTCCCAGCCTAATCGCAGATTTAGGGACCAAATACTGAATTAAAAGCATAGGATTAGTCAATGTTCTAGGGTAAATAATAAGATTGCTCATATTTGACACAATAAAAAATAGATACGCTTCTATTTGGTACAATACAATTTGAACTGATTCACTTTATCCATTCACTATAATTTCTTAACAAGGAGAAAGACTCTTTCTTATATATTGAATATCACATTAGAAACTTTATCAATATAATTAGTTATTTAAGAGTTATCAAAATTACATATTTATGTTAATTATCTATTAGTAAAAGATAAGCAATTTGAATTACATTATTGTGATTAAGTCTTTGTTAAACCTCATTTTTTGTGGAGGTTTAGTTTTTCCTCTTTAGTAGCCTAGGGTTTAGCCATAGGACTTCTCCTGTTGACTATTCCTAGAAAACTAGACATGGAACCCTCACCACTAGAAATTCCAAACTATTCTCCACTCAACTTGAAGTTCCACATATTGCTCTCAACCTCTAAATACTTAGTAGGTGGGGTCACTGTGGGGGAAACTCAAGATGAGTCACCCTTAGGATTGCTGAACCTTAGGGTTGACCTTGGGTGTTGGTTTGGAGCTAAGGCACTCACTACACTTATCTACACCCACAATCACTCAATACCCTAAACCCAGAATTTCTAGCCTAGATCCCTTGATCTTTTGGGATACTCATGTAGATGGTCCCCTAAACCTACCAGCCCTAGGGCTATGATTTAGCTAAGACCACTATGTAGAGGTCCCAAAATGGGGTTTCCAATGCTCCATAGTTTGTTGGTGATGATTGGTACCTTAACTCTACCAAAATACCCATCTTGCCCTTTTACCCCTGAAACACCCCCAAATTACCAAAATACCCCTCCATAGCTCAAAATCCCAAAATTCCAAAAATTTTAAAAATTCCCATAAAATCCCAATAAATCCTAAATATTCCTAATTTTATTTCGCTCAACTACCAAATTTCACCCAATTGATTGCCTTAACCTCCAAATGCTCCATAGTTTGTTGGTGATGATTGGTACCTTAACTCTACCAAAATACCCATCTTGCCCTTTTACCCCTGAAACACCCCCAAATTACCAAAATACCCCTCCATAGCTCAAAATCCCAAAATTCCAAAAATTTTAAAAATTCCCATAAAATCCCAATAAATCCTAAATATTCCTAATTTTATTTCGCTCAACTACCAAATTTCACCCAATTGATTGCCTTAACCTCCAAATTGGCATCCAATTCATGTTGGAAATGCTTCATGAGGTCCCTATTGACCATTTAAAACAATCAATTTGGACTTGGCCCAAGGCTAACCCAAGCTAGACCCAAGCTTAGCCTAACATGACCAAATTGATTAAAGTTCAAAGTTCTATCAAATTGACCCTTCAATTGGACTCAAAGCCACTTCCATCCTTCACCAAAGTTGTTCCTTATGATCATCCACACCAAATGCAACAATTATTTGGGACAATTGACATGGCTAACCTAGCCCAAACCCAAGTTTTGGTCATTTACACCCACTTGGACCCATGCACCAAATGTGACCTAACCACCCTAAAACCACCAAATTAACTCCACCACAGCCATTAGTTGGACTTAGTGACCAGTCCAAACACCATGAAATCACCTAAATCAAGCCATGAACCATAGGTCCCCCAAATTAAGGGACCTTGTTTCCAAAATGCACATGCTTAAGATATCTTTGTCAAATCAAAGCACATTTGCATTAAATTGTTGTGATGGATTCCTCTAGTTTCCCTGAGCTCCTAGCCACCTCCCCCTGGTCGGTCGGCCAGCCTAGTGGCTGGAAAAGCCCAAAACTGAGAGCCACCCCCATAGAACCTCACCCAAATCAAACCTAGAGGCCAGCTTATCCAAATCAAACTATGGAGCTCCTCTACCCTCCACCTAAGCACCACATTACACCTTCTAATTGACCATGACAGACACCATAACCCCATTTTTATAAAAGGCCACCTCTATGGTCGTTAAACTAAGTGCTGAAATTTCCTTAGAGAGGCCTCTCCAAACTTCACACAAAGCTTCCCTAAGATCCCCTCAATGCATTCCAACCATTTTCCCTCACCCATATCGTTTTCCCCAACCGTTCCCCCTGCGAGAGTTCAACTTTGAGCTGAAAATCAGTCTGAAACCATGACACATTTCTCCACAGCCACAAAGTGAACCAAACTCCAATTAACTGTGTACACACCATCCCCACAGTAAGAGGAGTTGATCACCCATAAAAGCCCCTTCTCACACA
This sequence comes from Phalaenopsis equestris, assembly GCF_001263595.1. NCBI lineage: Eukaryota > Viridiplantae > Streptophyta > Magnoliopsida > Asparagales > Orchidaceae > Phalaenopsis > Phalaenopsis equestris. The sequence goes on from NW_018221203.1 coordinate 10,294, forward strand.
GCTTCTACCATAGCTTTATACCAACACCTGAAATCGAGCTTGGTCAAATTCATACCTAGGCCTTACACCAAGACTAGGGACTCAATCCCTAGCCTCCCTTCTTAGAGCAAAGGCATAAAACTTTTCCTCCTCCCGAGCTTATTTTTATTCTCCATTTACTTAAGCTTGATTTCATGGAACCTTAACTTTATGGATGTGTTCATCCCACTTAGACGAGTCCATAGGGTCAAACTCGAAGTGGTTTGTTTCAGTTGGTTCAGTCTAGGCTAAGATCTTAAGGTTTTAGTGTGGACGGGCACGGAATCATTCCATCGGGGATGATGAAGGAGAGTTGTTCGATCATTCGATCAAGCGTGTATCAAATGAACGGGGGAGATAGTGCCGGACAGCACTTCAGGACGTGAACCGCGGGCCGAGTCAGCAGCTACTAACTACGTGGACGGTGACGTCCAACCAGAGCGCGCCATGCATGCCTTCGGACTTGCCTAGGATCTAGTCAGCATGCACTATTTAAATAGATAAATAGGGCTTTTCTTATTTATTTAAATACCCTTAACTTAAATAATTCATAACTTTGTGTAGAAAAATCACAAAAATAAAATTAAAATACCCTCTTGCTCAGTGAACAGAGGAGAATAATGTTGAATAAATTTCATGTCCTTTTAATGTATAAAATATTTTTAATTAATTAAACACTATTTAGAATCATTTGATTCTCCATGCATATTGATGCATCACCTTGGTTTAAAATTTTGGTATGTTGTAGCCTCTGTCAAGGGCAACATTCTTTGATTTTTCCAATCTCAAAGGAGCTTCCTATTCAAAGATCCATATTTTTCAAGTTATTTCACATTATTTATTTAAAATAATCATGGAAATTATCATATTGTTTATAAAATCATAAGAAAATTTTGGATGGTCCACAATGACTAGAGGAACCTTTAGAAATAATTTCATGGGTCAAGTTATTTAAAATGTTATTAAATTTTTACAAATACTAAATCACTAAGATAATTAATTTTGGAAAATTTAAACATTTAAATGACTTGATTTTTGATCTCCACTGTGATTTATGATCCAGAGAACTCATCATAAAAATTTCAAAATATTTTGAGTACTTAAGTTTTCACATTTGAAATATATTATTCTTAATAAATCCTACAGAAATTAAAATAATTCTTAAAATTAAAATATAACTCAATAAATTATGAAACTTAGTTTTTTGAGTTCTCGGTCATTGGGGTTATTTTTTAAAAATAAAATGATATTTAAAATATAAATTTGATTTTTAGCCTATTTTAAATATTTAAATAATTAAAAATTCATAAAAAACCCAAAAAAATTAAAAACCTCATGGAAATGTTCTAAATTGCTTTCTAATCACTTAGGAACAATTAAAATATTTTTCCTGATTTTATAAATAAAGATATTGAATTTCAAAGCTTAAGAATAATTTTTTTAAAAGGCTAAAAATGAGTTTTCATTAAAATAATTCCAATAAATTAAGAAAATATGAAAAAAATATAAAATTTGCTCCTTTGAGTCGTCTGACCTTAGCGAGATTTTTCAAAAATATAAAACTTAATTTTCACCACTTAAAATATTTTATTTTTATTAAATAACCCAGAACATAAAATATTTCTAATAAATCACAAAGAACTCAAAAAATTATAAAATTTGATCCAAAGGCTTCTCTAGTCTAGGTCTATCTCCAGTAAAAATTTCAAGGGATTATAATTTACCTTGTTCAAGTTAGGAAATTTCTTTGAAAAAATCCTATTTTTTGCATTAAAATAATTATATAAATTAAAGTGAATTTTAAAAAATCACATTTTCTCCTCTGATGTCTCAATTGACCCATGAATGAGGTAGGATAAAAATTTCAAAGTCATTTGAATTGAATTTGACAAGTGAATTGATTTTGACAAATTATGAGATGTTAGAGCCTTAGGGGCAAATGTGTAATTTTGGAAATTTTGCCTTAATTAACATTTAGGCTTAATTCAAGGAGGGAAAATGGGTAAATCT
>NW_018221203.1:12338-12935 GCF_001263595.1 Phalaenopsis equestris
GGGGTTAATTGGTAGAAACCAATTTCATTTTCCTCATTAAAAAGATAAGTTAATAAATTTCTAAATTATTAAAATTTGGAAGTTTATTAAAATTAAATGAGCCTGGAATTAAGGGTATGACTTTGGAAGCCAATAATTAATCAATTTAATTACCCTATCTTGATTTTCAAATAAAATCCAAATCATGAATCATGACCACTTAAAGCTTAACCCTTTTCAAAACTAATTAAGACACTAACCTAGGTCTTAAGGGCTTAGTGGTGACTTAGGCTAATTTAAAAATTGACTAAACAAGGATTAAAGAAATAAACATAATTAAATCAAACATCCTTGAAACACCATTAAGACCAATTAAGATTAAGAATTTGGCTAAATGTTCAAATTACATTAACTTGCCTCTTTAAGGGTCTTCACCCACTTAATTCTTAAATTGAATCACAAGTGATAATTACCCTATTCTTAAGGATAATTAAGGCATTAGAGTTCATTGAGTAATAAGGGTATTTACAGGGTGAACCATTAAACAACATAATAAATTTAAATGGACTTGAGACTTTTCACAAGTTGGTGAGAGGAAGGCATGGACCTGCTTCCCCC
>NW_018221204.1:0-1383 GCF_001263595.1 Phalaenopsis equestris
TCAAATCGTAAAATTAAACACATTTTAGAAAAAGCCGTAAATTCATATAAATTGGATTGGTCTGTTGGACTAGATACTGCATTATGGTCATACAGAATTGCTTATAAAACTTCTATAGGAATGTCCCCATACAGATTGATTTTTGGAAAAAAAAAAACATGTCATTTACCATTAAAATTGGAACATAAAGCATTTTGGGCTATTAAAAAATTTAATTTTAATTTAAAGGACGCTGGTGAGAAATGGTTATTGCAACTCAATGAACTTAAGGAGATTAGAAATGAAGCATATGATTATGCAAAAATCTATAGAGAGAAAATAAAAATATGGCATTATAAAGAAATTTTAACCTGGACAAAAATTTGTACTATATAATACAAGATTGAGATTATTTTCAGGTAAACTAAAATCCAGATGGTTATGACCATTTAAAGTGATTAAAGTCTATCATGATGGAACTATTGTTATTAAAGATCATAACACTGAAAAGATACTTAAAGTTAATGGGCATCATTTGAAACATTATTATGAAGAGCATATATCTCAGTTTAAAGAAGTTTTAATGTTAAGTCAACCCAACTAAATAAATGGTATGTTGGGCTGACGACGTTAAACCAAGCCCTTTGTGGGAGGCAACCCATACTATATTGTTATGTATTACTATTTCGTTTGATAAAGTATCTTATATATTAGTAGTTAATAATCCTACAGAATTAATTTTGTTATAAATTAAGCCAAATATTGGTATTGGAGGATGTCGGCGATAAAAAGTGGGCTTTATGGGGAGTTGCCCGTAAGAAGCTGTCGGTCGCCGGAATTGAAATTGTGCCATGAAATCATGTCGCTCGCTTCCGAAGGACGTTGAAGTGTGAAATCAAACTGACCCAATATTTTTCATAGTTTAAAATGAAAGAGCGTTGTACCTCAAATCTTGTATCCCGAAGGATAAACACAAGACTTGAGGATGAGGCTCGATCAAATAAACTAAGGAAGGTATAACGTTCGTTTGGTCTGCAAAACCTTTATATTTGCTGACAAGTTCCCCTATTTAATATAAAAAATTAAATAGGGTTTATTTTAAGCTCGTTGCGGACATGCTTCCTATAAGGGCAAGCCCCTATAGTTAATTACATCTTAAATGACCAAAGTCACCTAAGAAGACTCTCGATAAAAATTAGGAAATATTGTCTTCAAGGAGTTTCAAAGGGTGAGACTTTTCAATGAGATCAAACGTAGAGGTGTGAAAGGGGATTGGTTCAAATTTGGAACATTTATTGTAGAGTCCAAAGGAGGAAGAACTAGGGGATGTCATGGATCCAAAGGAAAACCTCAGTGACTTCCCAAGCTATCCTAATGTTTGGCTTCAATTTTGAGGAGAAATAT
>NW_018221204.1:1497-1775 GCF_001263595.1 Phalaenopsis equestris
TATGACGAGTTAGGGCTTATATTGTATAGCAGGGCTATGCAAAGGCTTAAAGATAAGGTGAGGATTTACGTTGCATAAGCAAGCAACCTCAAAGTCCTATGGCTTTGTTGTTTAAGGCTCTGTTTGGCACAGCTGTAGCTTCACAACTTTTCAGTTGCAGCTGCGCTGTCCCAGGAAGCTACTGCGGGGAAGCAGCTACGGGGAAGCTGGTTGTCTGTTTGGTGCAGCTATGTAAAAATAGCGGCAGAGCAGTTGTTTCTGAAAAAATGATCATTTTT
>NW_018221205.1:0-7290 GCF_001263595.1 Phalaenopsis equestris
GACAGCTTCTTACGGGCAAACCCACACCAAAAATACTACCGACACATATTATGTGTAAAAAAGCTTCTAACTATTTCAGACCTGCTAGTACAATTTTTTTATGAATACCAGCATAGCTTCAGAATGATCAAAAGCCTGCTACAAAAAGTTTAGATTTCTTTTGTAATTTTATCTCTATTATTGTGTAATGAAAAACTTAAGTTTGGGGGAGATTAAAAAAATTAACTTTTAGTTGTCACAATTAAAAATATTTTTATTTCAAAATTAATTTTAACATGGTTTATGATGTTAGGACTTAACTTTAGATAACTAAATTGTTGGTTTTATTTAAATATCTTAGAAGGTATATGTGAAAAATTGCTAATAATGAAGATTAATGTTATAGGCCAAGATATTTAATATAAGATGATTATACTATATTTGATTATTTAAAATAAAGTAAAACTGTATTTTTGAAATATTAAGAGTCCTTGGGGTTTATATGAAGGGATAAGAAGTGAGACTCTATGATGAATCATTTAAAAGCTAATATACATTTATAAAATAAGGGAATGTCACAAGTTCTAACTTTAAAGGGAGGAAAGTGAAGTTCAAAATTATTAAAAGCTATCCAGATATTGTAATCTTCACTTGAAAAGAAAAAGAAGGATTGAAAAAAAATCCCAAAAGAAAAAAAAAGAGAGAAAAGAAAAAGAAAAGGATTGAAAAACAATTTAGATATAAAAAAAAAAGAAAGTAAAAGTGAGGAGAAGCTTGAGGAAATGCATAATCAAAAATTGGCTTCACTGGAATCAATTTAAAGGAAAGAATTTAAGTACATTTCTGAATTTATATTTAAAGTATTAACATCCTCACTAATAGATTTCTCATGGATTTCTTTTTCATATTATCCTTCCATGTGCACTTATTGTGACACATTAAAGTTATTCTTGAAATAAATATGAGACTAGAACTCATAGACTTGATGACTAGATGATCTTGCACCTATAATTTTGATCTGAATTATTAATAACCTTTCTGAAACTCTTGCTATTATATTCATTTAAATCAAAAATTTTGATATCTTAAAAGTGAAGCTCTCTATCATGAATAATAATTTTATGTAATAGAAGAATTACTTGAGGACAAGTAATACTTATGTTTGGGGGATTTTGGCACACCAAAAATATGTTGGATTTCTTATATGTATTTTTACTCATTTTTGATGATATTTCACTTTAAAGGAAGATATTTTTCATGTTTTGTTGCAGTTATGATGATTTTAGGTGTTTAGAACCAAAGGAAGCAAAAAAAGGAATGATTTTGGACCAAAACGAGACAAAGTTACCAAAACTGCCTACTAGCACCGACGACACCCATTTCTAGAGAGTATGAGTTGATTTGAATAATTGATTGTCGGTGGCGCCTATCCAGCGTCGGCGGCACCTGAAGCCGACTTATGCCCAAATTCAATGTATTTGGATGAATTTTGAAGGGGTGCTTGGGAAATCTCTTGGGGAATTTGTTCTAAATGAATTTAAACTGATTTTGGTGCACAAATTCAATAGTGTGAGTGTAGGGGAGAGTGTTTCATCTAGTTTGGAGAGTGTGAACGAGTTAGAGTTTGCGTTGGATTCCTCTCTAAGGAGTGTAGGAGGAGAAGGAAAGTGAAAGATTTCTTCTCCATTATTCATCTAAAGAAGGAATTGTGTGGAGTTGTAAAAAGAGAAGAGATGTCAAAGGAACTTCAAGGGATTCGCTTGAGGAAGAACTTGAAATAAGCTGTATTTACTTCTTATAGTTTTATGACGTTGCTTTTAAATATAAAATCCTTGTTTTGTTGTATCTGCCTCATGAGTTTTGAGTAGATTTCTTTGTCTTTCTCCTTCCAATGAGATGTGGTGATATGATGATTTTGATTGGTTGTCCTGAATTCATAATCGAAATATTGTGATGATTTTACACTTAATGCTTCATTTATTTTCAATCTGGTCAATTGAATTGTTAAGGTTTGTTGTGAATCATGTGATGCAAAAGGGCTATGTATTCTACAATAATAGTGAATATCACACTCAAATCTCATGGATGGTAAACCTCATGGGGGTTGAATGAAAAATAAATGGGACATATATTTTATTGGGCGTAGAATTGGAAATTTTTGGGTGAGAGGCTAAAATCCCCAATTTGGTCCTAGTGTTTGTAAACTAAAGCAAGAGCTAGCCTTTAGGGGAAGGGAAGTGGAAGCTCTGGAGTGACAACCAGTATCCTCCTAGCCTAGCTATTGATTTAGGAGATAAACCTAGGATTAGTCAATTTTCTTTACAACACTCGAAAGATGGTAAAGAATTGAAATCTTCTTATTTGGAACAACACAATATCCTACTAATCTCTTTCTTTCACTCACCATAACATCATTATAATGGGGATGATTTCTTCTCCATATTTGAATCTTGCAAGAAAAAACTTAGTTTGGTGTTATATAACTTGCTTAGAAGCTTAGTTAGTACTTTAATGAATTTGAATATTTAATCGTCTTTATAATATTAGTGACTTCAATATTCTCAGTACGCAGATTGTAAATTGGATATTGGTTTTCTGCACTACGTTTTGCATTTTAAAGTTACGTTGTATTCCCTGTGGGATCAATAACCAGGACTCCACTAGAGCCCTATATTACTTGAGAGATATGTATACTTGCATTCATAACTGCAACAAAAGAGAAGATATAAAAGTTAAATTAGAAACCGAGCATTTATAAATTCAAGGCCGTTGCAACCATTCCCTTAAATTCAAAAGAGCGTTTTATGTTTAGTGAAATTTCAAAGGATTTATGGTTACCTTTGAAACAATTAAATGTTTATTTTTGAAAATGTTGATTAATTTTTGAAAAAGTTGTTTTGATCTGGTAAGTAAAGTAAGGTACTTACCCAAGCAGTTTATAATATTTTCAGAAGGTAAGACGACAGAAATTAAATAACACTGTAAAAGCGTACATGTCATCTTCTTGGCATTCCAGCTGAAATGTTAGTCTTTTGCAACATTTATGTAATTTTTGTAGGGGGCAACGTAAGATATGCAAGTTTTGAGCAGTTGAAGGTATAACTAATAAACCCCAAGTATGACTTATTGAGTCCCGAAAGATCTTAATGGATGATTTTAAAACAAGATATAATAAGTTCAATTTGTCATTCAAAATATTCAAGAGACTATAAAGTTTTCGGGGAATGACCCTGAACTGCTTTAAAGATCCCTTGAAACATTTGAATTCATTTTGAACTTATCATATCACTCTACTAATCATTCCAGGTCAAATTAAAATTATCTTATTACTTAGTGAACTTTGACATTTTAATCATTCCGAGGAAAGGGTACCCAATTAATCAGTTAATATTTCACTTAAAAGTTGTGTGGGTGATTGCCCCTAAGGCAAGTTTCAGTCATTAAAGACCTTTGTACCCACCACTAAAACTGGGCTTGTAGTGCTAATCATCAACCATGCTATCCTCTAAATCCCATAAAATGAATTAAATATCAAGCCTAGATCACTACCAAGCTCTTTAATAAATCTAATGGGGGGATATATTAGAAAATGTTAGAATTTTAATTTTTGTGGTATGGATCCTAATTAAAGAAGTCAGGTCATCATCAATTGTGGACTTAATCATAAGTAGAACATCATCTTCCTAGTTTAAGCCCATTACATGAAAATCATTTGATTTTTATTAACTTTCAAATCTTGTTGATTTAGCAATTTATCATTTCATTCTTATTATGGACAAATGGTATGTTGGTTTCTACCTCTTACTCATCATGTTTCAATCATCCAAACATATTCATTAGGATCAAAATTACCCATTTCCCTTTCATTAATCCTAAATTTTGATTAAGGCATCAAAATATAAAATTACCACCTAGCTCTTGAAGCACTTCACCCATAACTCATCAAGCACAATTCAAACGAGTTTAGTAAATTTTGAGTACTCTATCCACAAAGCAGTTAAAATGTTAGAGGAGAAAAATGTGATTCTCTTCAAATTTATATTTAATTTAAATAATTATTTTTAACTCGCAAAACAGGAGTTTTTTTATTTGATCAAAATAAAGCTTTTGGTTTATGAGAAAAGTATTAGAGGTTCCCTTAGGTCAGAAAGAGCACTTAGACAAAATTTCATGATTTTCTGAATTAAATGTTAATTTAATTTTATAATTATTTGTTGTTTTTTTTATGATTTAATTAAATGAAAAATATTTTTAATTACAAAAAATATTTTAAATATTTTATTAAGTTTCACTGAGTTCAGAGACCTCAGAGGAATAAATTTCATATTTTTATGATTTTTAATTTATTTATTATAATTATTTTAATGAGAAAATAGAAAAATGCATTTTAAGCCTTTCAAAATTTATATTTAACTTAGAAAAATTAGGAAAAATATTTTAATGAGTCCAAAGTAATCAGGAAACAATTAGGAGCATTTTGAAATATTTTTGTATTTCTAGAATTTTTAATTATTTTTAATTCAAAATAATGCTAAAAAATAAAGTATTTTTCAAAAAATGATTTTTATTTTTCCTAAGTTCTTATCACAAGGAACTAAGAAAACAACTTTTTATAATTTCTCTAAGTGTATTTAACTTAATATAATTATTTTTGCACAAAAATACAATATTTCTTATAAAAATCAACTTTATTACTTAAAATTAATTAAATAATTTTCAATTTTTTATAGTGGGCTAACAATTTTCAATTTTTTACAGTGGGTTAACATGATTTTTACACACAATTTGGAATTGATTTTTTTGATTTTTGATTAATTGTTAATTAAAATAAATTAATACAAGATATACACACTTAATTAAATTTAGAAATTTACAAAATTATCCAAGCCATCATGATATTTTTTCTAAGCTTCTATGAACATAGGAAATTTACTAAAATTTATCCCATAATTTTACAAGTGATATTTTAATTTACATAATTAATTTAAACCAAAATTGTCACCTTAGCTTGAAAATTAGGATTAGAAGCACAGAGATGCTCTCTAACCTTGGAAAAACCAGAGGACATCCTCTCTGCCATGAGAAAAAACCCTCAAAATTTCAAGCTATGGTGAGCAATGCTTAACCTTGATGAATTGAAATACCAGAGAGAGTATTTAATTAATTAAAAGTCAAAGAGTTGTCAAATAATTTTTATTTTTGGTCAACATTATTCTCCTCTGCTCACTGAGCAAGAGGGTATTCTTACTTTATTTTTATAAATTTTCTATGAAAATATATGGATTTTTGAAGTTCTGGCCTTTAAATAAATCAGAGAAACCCATATTTTTCTACTTAAACACGCGACACCACCTCAACCTTGTCAACTCCAAAGTTTCCACACGGCGCTCCGTTATTCAACGTTTCCAACCACGTAGCTTCCTCATTAGCCCACCTTTTCATTCCATCCACTCATCCGGTTTGATGTCATTCGTTCATCCAATACACGTGTGATCGGACAACATCCATTCATCGTCCCCAAGTGACTTAACCCGCAAGCCGTCCAAACTAAAAACCTAAGAACTCGAGCTAGACTTAACCAAATCGCATGGGGTTTGTTGCTACACCTTCATCTACTCAAGAAAAACATCAACCAAATCGCATGAGGTTTGTTTCTAAACCTTCATCTACCCGAGACAAACACATCTATGTTGCTTATATGATATGAAATAAAGTAAATACATATAAAGAATCAAAATAGGCTCAGATTATGGTTAGAGTTTTATACCTTTGTCTGAGAGGGGAGGCCTCAGTCAGATGGTTGTAGCAGCTTTAATTCGGTTCAACAAACCTCCAGATGAACTCCTAAGCCTTGGTGAATTGTCTAGGTATGATTTTGATCAAGGCCATTTTCAGGTGTTAGTCTAGAGCTAGGTTTGAGGTTGTCTAAGATGGGGCTTTAGTTGGGGATCTTCTTCTCTCACTTTGGTGATGGTGTGGGCACAATTAATTGCACTTTGGTGTATTGTAGAAGTGTGTGGAAATCTATCCAGGTTTTGGGGCAAATTTCAGTGAAGAAATTGGCTTTGTGGAGTGGTTGTGAATGGCTGAAAGTAAGGGGATTGATCTTAGGAAGGTTTGGAGAAGCTCAGGTGAGATTTTGGCAGAGTTTCCCCAAGGTTTCAAGCTCTCTCCCCTTTGGCCATGGAGAGCTTCACTTATAGCCATTGCTGCTGATGTGGCCTTAGTGTGTGCCATTTTTCTACGTGTTTTATCTCAATTTAATTCCACTAAGATGGTGTCAAAAACTTGACCCGACCCACAGTTACGCAATAATTTAATTTTCAAAAGACGGCAAAAAATTTGCTTAGACTGACTATTTCCGGTGGCTGAGGTGGTGGCTCACCACGGTCTGGTCACCTCTTGGCTCAGGTAGGTCAGGGGTGGCTAAATATGATTAACTCCTAAGGGTAAGCAATGATGAGAAAAATTTTCAAGTTTAGGCCAAATATGGGTGAAATCCTTTAAATTAAGGAACCATTGGTCCATATATAATCTAGGATGGGTTAGGTGAGTCTATTCTGGTCACTTGGGTCCAAAAGTTGGCTGTAGAAGCTTTTTCTTGATAAATTTGGCATGGCTTGGTCAATTTTTGTGCATGGGTTCAATTTGGGTCAAATTTGCTTGAAGTTGAGTTTGGGTTATGCTATCCATGAAATTTGACTCAATTTATTGATAAATATTTTGTTGATGATTGTCACAAAGAGTTTAAAAAAGATATGGAGTGATTTTGAATTGATTTGGTGGCTCAATTTGAAAGAATTTGGACATTTGGTCAATTTGGTGGTGTGATCCCGACTTAATGCTTATGCACAGTAGAATACTAGTTATGATGGTATTTTTCACTTATATTTCTTTATTTTACAACATTTCACTTATTTTTCTTTATTTTACAACAAAAACAAAAACTTGAGCCTGAAGAAAAATAAGAATTTCACTTTTTTAATTTATATATATTTATATATATTTATATTGGATACTACACAAGTATAAGTATCATTATAAAGTAATATAGGACTTTTTGATTAAGACCTGAATATCGAACCCTCAGGGAAGATTATGCAATATGCACTTTTTAGAAAGTATTTCTATTTTTAAAAAGATAATTACTTAAATCAAAAATAATTTTTGCAGGAATTTAAAATTTAAATATTTTTTGTATTTTTGATATTTTAACGAAATAGTAACAACTTAGAAAGATAACTAAAGTTTTTGTAGAAGAAAAGTACTTGATATGAAAATATCTTTCTTCTTATCATGAATCGGTAATAA
>NW_018221205.1:8750-9883 GCF_001263595.1 Phalaenopsis equestris
AAAATTTTTATTAAAAATAATTTTACTTACTATATTATATTTATAAGCTTAAGATTTTATCAGGTCTTACACTTTAAAAAGATCAAATGTAGAACCAATTTTTGATTAGGCACTAATCTTCAAGCTTCTCCTCCCTTACATTTCATTTCATTTTCTTTATTTTTTCCTTTTTTTTTCTTCTTTGTTTTCTTTTTTTTTCTTTTTTTCTTTTTCAGGCAAGGATGACTTAAATTTAAAAGAAGAAACCATTGTCAAACAAATAATAAGTCAATTAAAACAAAAAGTAGTCTAAAACAAAAAGATAAAAACTTATCTCAAGTCCTCCACCAAACTCTTGAAGTTCCTTTGAATCTCTTCTCTTCTACAATCACTCAAAACAAAATAACAAAAAGGATAAAGTAAATAAAAAGTGGTTCCTGAAACATCTCTCCGAACTAACTCCCCAAATGAGAACTTTCAAAACTTTCCAATACTTTCTTGACTCTTTCCTAAGTCCTCTCTTCTTTCTTTTATTGTTTTCCAAGAGATGCCTTGGGATCTCTTCAAAATGTGTCTTGATTCGATGCATTTGCCCAAGAGGCGCAACCTTCCATGATAATTTTCATCCATGGTGGTTACAACCACCTAATAAGTCAATGGGTGCCTTAAAAACCTCTTCAAAATTCATGAAAATCAATTTTACTCATCTAGTAACTACCACTGGTGCTTAAGCGCTGGGTCTCGGTGCTTAGGCACAGCCTTCTCAGCTCTTTTGCACAATTTTTCACCATTTTGCTCCAAATTTGATCCTTTTTCACTCCTTTAAGTATTTTTTTCCATTTTTTACTTGTATCTGCAAGAAAAATACAAATATACCTTCTATTAAAGCACGATATCTCAAAAATAGGTATAAAAATGGGTCTAAAAACACTATATATTTTAGGAGTATCAAAATCCCCCAAACTTAAAATGTTACTTGTCCTTAAGTGACACTTCAATCTTTAAAAACCAAATATGTATGATATGTATATGAGTTTCTTTAGGAGTTACTAAAATTTAGATTTAGAAATATAGTAGTTCAATTTAGAAAAAATAATTAGTAAATGAGACCAACTTAAAATTTTAAAATTTTTAATGTTAAGAACTATGAAAAT
>NW_018221205.1:10274-14130 GCF_001263595.1 Phalaenopsis equestris
TTGATATAAAACTTTTATTTATAAATATAATAATAATTTTGAAAATAATTTTAATAAAATAAATTTATGTATTAAAAATAAAAGTCTAAATTATCTAAATTTTTTAAAACTACAATTTTTCTTACTAAAGATATTCACTTATATTAATCATTTTCTATACTAAAAATTTTTAACTAAATTTTCTAACTCATTTATAAAATCAAATTCTACTTCCCTAATATATTTTCATATACATAATCAATTTTTCTTTTAAAATTCAAATTCATTTGTAGTTCATCTGAGAACAAATAAAATTCAAGTTTTGAAAATGTTTTTCATCCCTCCCCCAAATTTTATTGATTTTTTTACAGATTAAACAGTTTATCATCAGATAATTATATAGGCAGGAAATGAAAATTGAAATAACATGCTAATAGAAATTTTTACATCCTAATTATACAAGTATAAAACTAAAGACATGAGTAAAATTAATTTTGATAAAATCTTAACATGTAAAGATTCAATAGACTTCTAAACAATGGGTATAAACATAAAAGCAAACTAACACACTATCTTGACTTTGCAATCTCAATATAAAAATAAACACACACTAACAAGATAAAAGAAAAATATAGGGTAGCAGTTTTCAATGTTTCAAATTTAAGATTTACGCTAGCAAGATTTTCAACTTTATAGAAGACATAGAATTAAGTTAAGTTCTAAGCTAAATAAATCACAAAACTCATAACAGTTACTATCCTAGGATTTTAAAACAAACTACTAACTAACACAAACATCACAATACAATTAAAAATAACAACAGTACTACATCACAGAGTCCATAACAAAACACAAAACATAACAATATATCAAACCAAATCAAGTCCAACACATCATTTCTCAACTCTACTTCTCTACTCCTTTCCACTTTCAGAATCGCCACTATATCATTTTTCTTTAAGCTTATAGTTATGATAATGAGGATATTGAGGAAATACTACTCTTGGGTCACCTTTAATCAGGCCCTCCAGAGCTGGGTGTAATTTCTCCTCAAAGTCACTCTTTCTCGTATTATACCTATTTGTATGCTCAGCAAAATGTTCTAGATTTTGAACTTTATCAGCGGTAAAGTGGATATGAGTCATCATCTTCTATAATAATTGTTCTTGAGTTTTAGTTGACTCACCTTGAGATGTAAAAGCACGTGAAGCATATGGTCTTGATGAAAATTCAGCAGATGTAGATGCAGCAGACGTCTCTAATCCATAGCTCCTGGAAAATCCTCCTCTCCAGCCAAAAATCTAATGCTCCAAATAAGTCTTCACATTCACTTTTGTAATGGGCTTCAGAGGTAATAGAACTTCCTCCCAACTATCATACTTTACTCCAACCTGCTCGCATAAGGAAAATATCAAGGAAGTAAATCTCATACCTGCAGTAGTAGCAGGAGCAGCTGAACTGATGATATTGTGATAGATCAAAGCCCCTATGTTGATGGGCATTCCTTCCTGAATACAATAATTCAATGTCACTCTCTCTCTGGTCACTTCAATGAGATGATTTGTAGGAAGCAGACAAGGATATATAAAATAATGCCAAGCTTCTAATGGTGCACACAACTTTGACGTTAGAAAATTTACTCTCCTCTCATTTGTAATCTTCCAAAATCCTCTTCCAACAATTAAATAAAATATGATCTCGTCCAATTCCGCTTCCGTAGGAATACAATTTGCATAAAAACATAAAGTCTCTAGCGGTAAATGGTAAAACAAGTTGATTATCTCTGGAGTAAAAGGTACCAACTTCCCTCGAACAATAACTCGATCATCCTCAGCCTCTGGGAGATTTGCATAAAACTCCCTTACATTAGAAATTACAACGATATTAGTAAAACAACAGAGCTGTTCCCACTGTCGGCGGACGATCAGGTATTCCACTTCTCCACCTAAACTCTTAAAACATCGCTCTTGAATCAATTTTTTGTTACTGTAGAGCATCACTATATCGTTCCTGAGCTTTTGAACTTACAAATTTGCTCGAATCAAATGGGCTCTTTCCTTTGCTCCTTTTCATTTTTGGTGTCATTCTACAAATTTGATAAATTCCAAAAATAACTTTAAAAATCAAGTTTAAATCACTAAATTAAACTTCCAAAAGCACTAACTAAACTTCCCAAACAATTTCCATAGATTTTTCTTCACTTTTCACCATTAATAGTAAATTTTGGAAATCTTTTAAATGTGCTTAAAATATATGGTGAAAATCCAAAATATTTGCATAGAAGTAAAGTTCTTACCTGAAGGTTCTTACCTGAAGGAACTTTCACAAGGAACTTGGATCTAGCAAATCTCACTTGATTCCACCAAGAAATCTCCAAATTTCACTTGCCCTAGCCCTTAAAATCGCAAACTCGAGTTGAGGAAGATGATAGGTGGTGTTAAAAATGACATTTTTGGACATAAATTCACTTTTAACCTTTCACAAACCAGTTTTCGTGGACCAGCGCTTAAGTGTGGGTAAGTGGCGCTAGCTGAAAATTTTTAGTAAGAATCTTTCGATCATGCCACATTTTCATCTTTTCTTTATAAATCTTAGCTCTCTCATAAGATTCATTCCTTATCTCTTCAAGCTCATTTAATTGTAACAATCTTCTCTCACCAGCATCTTTTAAATTATAATTGAACACTTTAATAGCCCAATATGCTTTATGCTCAAGTTCAACTAGTAAGTGACAAACTTTCCCAAATATTAGCCTATATAGGGAAATTCCTATAGGAGTTCTATATGTAGTCCTATAAGCCCACAAAGCATAGTCAAGTTTGACTAACCAATCCATTTTTGTTGGATTCACAAACTTTTCAATAATTCTTTTAATTTTCTGATTGTATAATTCAACCAAATCACTTATCTAAGGATGATAAACAGTAGCAATCCTATAATTTATAGCAATCCTATGATTTATATGATATTTCTTTAATAACTTCTCCATAATGGAATTTCTAAAATGACTTCCCCATTAGTAATGATAACTCTTAGCATCCCAAATCTATAAAATATGTTTATTTTTAAAAATTTTGCAACTTTGAGCATCACATCGAAGTAAAGGAACAACTTCTATCCATTTGAATACATAGTCCACTGCTAGCATAATATATAAATTTTTGAAAGATGATATAAATGGTCCCATGAAATCTCATCCCAAAACATCAAATATTTCAACTTCTAGCATATAATTGAGGGGCATCTCATTTCTTCTAGAAATATTGCCTACTATTTAATATCTATCACAAGTTTTGATATAAGCATTAACATCTCTAAAAATTGTAGGCCAATAAAATCCAGATTGTAGAATTTTGTATGTTGTTTTATCAACACCAAAATGTCCCCCTCTAATGGTACACATCTTCGAATGATCAGATCCTTTTGTTGTTTATATAAATATGGGTCATCCCAAAAATAAGTCTTAGCTTCAGAAGTAAATTTCCTCATTTGTTGGTATGTTATTCCATAGGGTTTAAGATCACTGACAATATAGTTCACAATGTCAGCATACCACAGAACACGCCACTCATTTACAGTGAACAATTTTTCATCTGGGAAATGTTCATTAATTTCTTTTTCGAAACATAGTGGTTTTTCTAATTCAAACCTGAACAAATGATCAACAATTTGATTTTCAGTTCTCTTATGATCTACTATTTCAAAATCAAATTCTTGTAAAAGAAGAATCCATCTTATAAGTCTCGGTTTAGTGTCCTTTTTTTTAATTAAGTACTTAATAGCAGAATGATCTGTATGCACTATACAATGAGTGCCAATTAAATATGATCTAAATTTATCAAAAACATATACTATTGCTAATAACTCTTTTTCAGTT
>NW_018221205.1:14213-18014 GCF_001263595.1 Phalaenopsis equestris
CAGCTCCAATAGCATAATCACTTGCATCACACATAAGTTCAAAAGGTTTTTCCTAATTTGGTAAAACTATAATTGGTGCGGTGATTAATTTTTCTCTTAATAATTTAAAAGGTTTAAGGCATTCCTCATTAAAATTGAAAATTGTATCTTTCTTCAGTAAATGGCATAAAGGCTTAGCAATCATAGAAAAGTCCTTAATATATCGCCTTTAGAATCCAGCATGTCCTAAAAAACTCCTAATTTCCCTTACTTTTATTGGATAAGGTAAATTAGCGATCACTTGAATTTTAGCACGATCTACTTCCATACCATTTTCTGATATTTGATGACCTAATACAATTCCTCATGCTATTATAAATTGTCATTTTTCCAGTTAAGTACTAAATTTATTTCTTCACAACGCTTAAGAACTTTAGATAAATGTTCTAAACATGAGCAAATGAAGTTCTAAACACTAAAAGTCATCCATAAAGACTTCAATTTCTTTTTCAATTAAATCACAAAAAATTGAAATCATACATCCTTGAAATGTAGCAGGGGCATTACATAAATAAAGGACATTCTTCTAAAAGCAAAAGTACTATAAGGAATAGTAAATGTTGTTTTCTCTTGATCCTCAGCAGGAGATATTTGAATTTGGTGATAACTGGTATATCCATCGAGAAAACAAAAGTATTTATGCCAAACTAGTTTATCCAACATTTGATCTAGAAAGGTAGTGGAAAATGATCTTTCCTAGTGGCAAGATTTAATTTTATATAGTCAATGCATATTTGCCACCCTGTAACTTGTCGAGTAGGTATTAACTCATTATGCTCATTCACAGTTACAGTTCCTCCTCCTTTCTTAAGAACACGGTGAATTGGACTAACCCATGCATCATCTAAAATAGGGTAGATAATTCCAACATCTAACCACTTTAAAATTTATTTCTTAACAACTTCTTTCATAACAAAATTTAATCTCCTTTGGGGATCAGCCCTGGGTTTGCAGTTTTCTTCCAGATTAATTCTATGCATACAAATTGAAGGATTGATTCCTTTAATATCAGCAATTATCCATTTGAAGGCTTTCTTAAAATTTTTCAAAATTTTCATCAGCTTTTCTTCTTCTTCCTTTATTAACTTCGAGGAAATTATAACAGGTAAAGTAGAGGAATCTCCTAAAAAGGCATATTTTAAATGTTCAAGAAGTAATTTCAACTTTTTCAATAGATGGATAAAATGATTTATCTTTATCTATCATGTCAAAAATTTCAAAACTTACTTGAACATAACTTGAATCTTCCTTAAAAAGGTTTACGCATTGATCTAATTCCTCTTCTTGCTCATGTTCAAAATCTTTTTCTTCAGAATTTTCTTCATAGTAGTCTTGAAATGGCATTCGCTCAGATATCTTATAACATCCATTCTATAACATTCATCATCTTAACCTTTTACAGGGTATTTCATTGATTTTGAAATGTTAAAAGTAAAAGTTTGATCATTGACACACATTGTTAATTTCCCTTTCTGTACATCTATCATTTCTCTTCCTGTGGTTAGGAAAGATCTCTCCAAAATGATAGGTATCTCTTTATCTTCCTTCATATCTAGCACAATGAAATAAACAGAAAATATAAATTGATCCACTTTAACTAGGACATCTTCTATAACTCCTTTAGGATAGATTATTGAATGATCTGCTAACTGCAGAGTTAGAGTAGTAGGGGTTATTTCTCCTAATCTCAATCTTTTAAATATTGATAATGACATAAGGTTAATGCTTACACCTAAATCATATAAAGCTTTCCCATAAAATCTGTCTCCTATCGCACATGGAATTGTAAGGCTACTAGGATCTTTAAGCTTTTTAGGAAGTTTCTTTTGAATTATAGCACTGCACTCCTCACTAAGTGCAACAGTCTCATTATCTTCGAACTTCCTTTTTCTGTTGAGAACATCCTTCATAAACTTTACATCGCTTGACATTTGGTCTAAGACTTCAGCAAATGGAATATTTATTGTAAGCTTCTTAAATATTTCCAAAAATTTAGAAAATTACTTATCCAACTTCTGTTGTCGAAGTCTCTGAGTAAATGGAGGTGGTGGTTTTTCTAAATCAATTTTTGGCAGAGAAATAGATCTTTCAGAATCTTTCGGAGCATCCTCTTTTGATTCTTCAATTTCTTCCCTCTCTAATTTAATCTCTTTTTGTACCCTACCTTCCAACTCTCTTCTGCTTCTAAGTTGCACGACTTTAACTTGCTCTTTATTATGGTCTTTTGGATTTGATTCAGTATTAATATGAAGTGTTCCTTGGGATCTATTACTAAATGAACTTGTGATTTGCCCAAGTTGATTCTTAATATTTCTAATTGTAGCTCTTTGACTTAGTAACTGATTATCCATTTGTAACATCACTTCTTCTATAGACTATTGATTCCTAGAGGATAAGTAGATCTATTATCACTTCTTAACATTTGTAACATCATTTGTGATTTGCAACTTTTTATCCTTAAACTGTGTATTACTATTGATTCCTGGAGGATAAGTAGATCTATAATTATTATTCCCTTGGTTGTTCCCATTGCTAATTATTACCACTCGAATTGTTATTTTGGTTAAAGTTGGGATGGTTCTTCCAACGTGGGTTATAACAATTGGAATATGGGTTACTTTGCTTATTAGTTATAGCATTCAAAGTCTCTAATGATATTTGAGAATCTACCATTTGGCCTAATGAATTCTCTTCAATCGTGGTTGAGAAAAATTCATTCCAAATTGGTCTAACTTCTTTGAAATTGCTGCAACTTGATTTTCTAGCTTTGCAAAAGCATCAGTTTTGTGAATATTGGCTACTTTCATAAGATATACCCTTTTATAAGGCTATTGAAAATTATTGGTAGCTATCTCTTATATTTAAGCATAAGCGTCATGAAATGATTTTGACATTAATGCAACATCAATGAACCACCAGCAACTACATCGATAATAGATCTAAGAGAACCAATTAATCCATTATACAAGGTTTGAATTTTTAACCAATCTACTATAAAATTGTGTGGACACTTTCTTAAGAGTTCTTTAAATCATTCCCATGCTTCATAAATAGATTCCCCTTCAAACTGATTAAAAGATGTAATATCTTTTCTAAGTTTCGCAGTTTTTGACGGTGGAAAATATTTAGCAAGGAATTTTTGTGCTAAATCACCCCAAGTTCTGATAGATCTAGGTGCTAATGAATTCAACCACATCTTAGCTTTATGCCTTAGTGAGAAAGGAAATAACTTAAGTCTTATGGCATCATCTGAAACACCATCGTAATTAAATGTAGCACACAATTCTAAAAAATTGGTAAGATGTAAATTTGAATCTTCAATTAGTGATCCCCCAAACTGATTATTTAAAACCATTTGGATAAAAGTAGATTTAAGCTCAAATGAATTAGCCACTAGAGTAGTTTTTTTAATACTACAATGAAGTTCATCTACAGTAGGGTTGGCACAATCTCTTAAAGGTCTAAACTCTTGATGAATTTCAGCATTTTGATTATTTTGGTCTGTCATTTCTATAATTTGTAGGGTTGGCACAATCTCTTAAAGGTCTAAACTCTTGATGAATTTCAGTATTTTGATTATTTTGGATTGCCATTTTCGTTTTTTTTTGGATTTTTCAAGATTTTTAATTTTTTTTGTTTTTCTGATTTTTCTAATAGTTTTTTCTAATTCAGAATCATAGGGCACTAGTTCTTCAGAACCTGAACTACGCATGCACTAACATAAAATAAAATAAAATAAAATAAAACATACAAAATAAGATA
>NW_018221205.1:18639-19061 GCF_001263595.1 Phalaenopsis equestris
GGGCTAACATTCTCGTATCAGAGCCTAAAATAATAAACCAAGTTGGGGGCTTTAACCTGTCACTTTAAAGTCCTCTAACTCACACCCATCAATGAATGCTTTCCTATTTATTTACACTCAATCATATGAATGACATTCTCATTCATACAACCTCATGTGATTCTTTCCAATTGTTAACTAAGATAATACTAGCCGGTTCTTACGTGTTCTCACAATAAATTTTAACATCTAGATTGGTCAAGTCAAGAAGTAAATGAAGTGCAGAGATTTAAATCATCACAACTTCTTCCAACATTAAATATCAACACTCTCCACAACTTCCATCCAAAACTTAATTTCTTATCATTTTAAGAAGAAAGATAAAGAAAACTACTCAGAATCCATGGAGAAAATAAAACCACACTTTAGTTTAAAAGAAGAAA
>NW_018221205.1:19072-27780 GCF_001263595.1 Phalaenopsis equestris
TCATTGTCAAACCAACAGCAAGTCTCGATTAAAACAGAAAGTAGTCAAAAAGAAAAAGATAAAATCTTGTCTCAAGTCCTCCACCAAACACTTGAAGTTCCTTTGAATCTCTTCTCTTTTACAATAACTCAAAATAAAATAACAAAAATGATAAAGTAAATAAAAAGTGGTTCTTGAAAATCTCTTCTCTCATAACTAACTCCCTAGAGAAGAACTTTTAAAACTTTCCAATATTTTCAACACTCTTTTCTAAGTCCTCTCTTCTTTGTTTTATAATTTTCGAAGAGATGACTTGGGATCTCTTCAAAATGTGTCTTGATTCGATGTATGCCCAAGATATGCGTCCTTTCATGATAATTTTTGTTCATGGTGATTACAACCACCGATTAAGCCAATGGGTGCATCAAAACCTCTTTAAAATTTGTGAAAACCAATTTTAGTCATCTAGTAACTGCCACTGGCGCTTAAGCAAAGGGGTCTTGGAGCTTAGGCGCGACCTTCTCTGTTTAACCGGCGCGTAAACGTCGGATCTGGCGCTTAGGCGCCAAAACACTTTTGCACAAATTTTCAACTTTTTGCTCCAAATTTGATCCTTTTTACTCCTTTAAGCATTTTTTTCCATTTTTACTTGTATCTGTAATAAAAGCACAAAAATACCTTCCATTAAAGCGTAATATCTCAAAAATAGGTATAAAAATGTGTCTAAAAACACTATATATTTTAGGTGTATCAGGGTGTTGAGCTAATCTTTGGTTTAGGTTAGGCTAGAGTTGGGCCAAGTCCAAATTGAAGGTTCAAAATGGTCTAAGGGGATGTTATGAAGAGTTCTCAACATTAATTTTGTGTCAATTTTTGTGTTTGGGCATTCAATTTGGTGACGTTTGAAGAGATGACTAAATTGGGGCAAAATTAGGGGTTTTGGCCCAAGTTGAAATTGAGTGGGATTAAGGCTTGACCAAGGCCAATTAATGGTACAATTTGATGTAGGGAATAGATATAATGAGTTTAGAGTCAAAAATTAGGGAAATTGGATAGGGCATGAGGTTCAATTGAGTGAGATTTAGATTTTTGGCCAAATTGGGGATTTTTAGTTTTGGTTGAAATTGTCAAATTGGGTTTTTATTTTGTTCTAATTGATTTAATTCATTATTATTTTGAGTTTATAATTGAAATTGGAAAAATTGGAACCAAATTTATGGATATTTGGGGTGAATTAGGGTAATTGGGTCTTTAAGGGCAATTTGGGGTTTTTGGTGAAGGGGTTTTTGGTGAAAATGGGTAAAATTGGTCAAATTAGGTTCAATTGAAATGTCCAAATTGATTTTAGAGACATTTGTAGTGATTTTGGAGGTTTTGGGACAATTTGGGTTACCAAGGGTATTTTAGTAATTTTGGCCAAATGAGGGGGTACTTCGGTAATTTTGGAAATTTTAGGATGTTTTGGGTAATTTGGGTAGTTTGAAATGGTTTGACATGATTTTTGGGCAAATTTGAGTCTTTTGGGTAATTTTAGGAATTTTGGCCAGTTTTGGAGTTTCAAGGGCATTTTGGTAAATTGGGTAGGTAGGGGGCAAAAGGCTAAGTTAGGTATTTTGGTGAAATTCGGGTGTGAATCACCATATTTGAGCCATGGACCAATGGAATATCCATTTGGGTCCTCTGTGTATTGTTCTTATCTAAACCCTAGCCTAAGGCTAGTAGGTATAAGGGACCATCTACATGAGTCTCCCAAAAAATCAAGGGATCAAAGTTAACAAGTTTAGGTTTAGGGTTGGGAGTGGGGTGTAATGTGCAAGTGAGTGACAGTGTATGCACTAGCTCAAGACCAACACCCAAAGCTAACCCAAAGGCCAAGAAATCCTATAGGAACTCTCCTTGAGCTCCGCCACATTGACCCCACCTACTAAGTGCTAGAGGTTATGACCAACATGGGAACTTCAAGTTGAGCAAAGAAGAGTTTAGGATTTCTAATGGTGAGGTTCCTTTTCTAGTTCTCTATGAATTGTCAACAGGAAAGTCCTATGGATAGAACTTAGGCTACTAATAAGGAAATTAGACCTCAACCAAAAGTGAGGTCAACACAACCCAAATTGAACCCAAGTCAATTTAAATCTTAGGTTCAACCCAAATTGAACTAAGTTAACCTAAACCTTAGGTTCAACCCAAATTGAACTTAAGTCAACCTAAATCTTAGGTTCAACCCAAATTGATCCGAAGTCAAACCAAGTCAACCTAAATCCCAAGTTCAACCTAAATTGAACCCAAATCAACTTAAAATTTAGGTTCCACCTAAATTGAAACTAAATGAGTTTAAACCTTAGGTTCAACTTAAATTGAACCTAAAACACTTTAAATTTTAGCTTCAACCCAAGTTGAACCTAAATGAACTCAAACCATAGATTCTACCTCAATTGAATCTAAGTAACACCAAACCTTAAGTCCTACCTAAATTAGACCTAAACCATCTCCAACCTTATATTCTACCTAAATTGAATCTAAGTAACACTAAACCATAGATTCTACCTAAATTGAATCTAAGTAACACCAAACCTTAGGTCCTACTTATATTGGACCTAAGCAATCTCAAACTTTTGATTCTACCTAAATTAAATCTAAGTTACACTAAACTTTAGATTCTATCTAAATTTAATCCAAGTAACACCATACCTAAGTTGAACCTAAACCATCCCATACCTTAGGTTATACCTAAATTGAACCTACATGGCATTAAACTTTAGGTTCTATATAAATTGAACCTATGTCACTCCACAACCTTAGGTTCTACTCAAATTGAACCTAAATCTTAAAACCTGATCCATATTAAACTCAAATTAAACCTCTTTTAGGTTCTATAAACATTGAACCTAAATCTTTGGTCTAATTTATTTGAATTTAGTCAAATTTCCTTAGGTCTAACCAACATCAGACCTAAAATAAATGACATGATTAACTAAAAATGATGATTCAATTTCACATCTAAATTCAACTTACACATTTACTGACATAAATAAAGTTAAATTCATGAAAAAACACAAATGACATAAAATTCACTTTAAAAGACATTAAAACTTAAACTTGAACATAAAAATGCAACTAGGTTTGAGAAGATATCTTGGAGGAGGTGACCCATGCTTGCTAACAAAATACCTTCTAGCCATTTGTGGCTAATTAAACCACAAAACCAATGATTCGGGACTAAGAAACCATGGGATCCTGATCAAATCATCCCACACAGAAGTAAATAACAAAATTACAAAATTCAATCGGTTAATAAATTGTAAACAACCTAAGATTTTCCTACCCTTAAAATTTGAATAAGAGATTAAAACTTAAATTGAACCCTAATGAACAAAGACTACTGAATGCAACTTGAACACCAATGTTTAGATCTACGAAGATTTCTTGGACGACGAAATTTATGGTTGCTGACAAGAATCTTACAGTCGTAGTTTAAGCACCTTCCGGACCAAATAGATCCGAATACTTTTACAGTACTCGGATGATGGAGCCATAAACATCTTGACCGGGTAATCATGTTCTATTTTGCAATATGATTTCAAGCTAATTTGGACAAATTAAAATATGATTTCAGGCTAATCATGTTCTATTTTGCAGGCTTGCTGAAGACATGAGACAAATTGCATTTTAGATTTACTTTGCATGTTATTAGGGTGGGCTGAATTTTATTTTGTAGGGACAATATCCTTAAGCAAAAATGACAACAACAAAACAACAAAACAACAAAATAAAACGACATAAACAAGACATAAACAAAACAAAATAACAAAAAAAAAATGAAATGACATCGACAAAATAAAAATGACAAAACTGAACCTCTTAGGTAAAATCGGATTCATAGAAACTTATTACCTTAAGATCAAGCATTGATGTTTCTTTCCTTGACCTTGACACTTAAAATTTCTTTGAGAACAAACGTTAGTCTTGATTAGGAGTTTTCTTGGGTAGTTTTAGTTATTTGAGATATAATAAACTATAGGATCTTACTCTTATATAAGTATTAAAGAACTCGAAATAGGTATTGTACCTAAATCTCTGGTTATGAAACTTTCATGTGGTTTTCTTTTGTATGAGAATCTCAAAAATTAAACACTTTTGAATTCTCTATAAAAAAACCGTTATGACATTTTCTTTTATTTTTTATCTTTCTCCAAGTTACTTAACATCTTAAGGTCATTCATGTGATCTAAATAGAGTAAGTCATTTGGAGAATAGGCCAATAAAATAGATAAACAGAGTGGCAACTCCTTTCAATAATGATAACCAACCAATGACACAAATGACAGGAATTGGCGGCGGCAGCCACACGATCCAGTGGGAAAAATCCTCAGATTTAACTGCAGAACAAAAAGAACAAGTATTGCAAATATTAAAGAATCATAAAAAAAGCCTTTGGATGGACATTAGCTAATAAAAAAGGAGTCAGTCTTTCAATATTTATGCACCAAATTTTGTTGGAAGATAACCATAATTCTAGGGCTGATCCTCAAAGGATCTTAAATCCTATGATGAAAGTAGTAGTTAAGAAAGAAATTTTAAAATGATTAGATGTTGGAATCATTTATCCTATTTCAGACAGTGCTTGGGTTAGTCTAATTCACTGTGTTCATAAGAAAGGGGTGTGACTATAGATGTAAATGAGAAAAATAAACTGATACCAACAAAGCAAGTAACTGGTTGGTGAATCTGTATTGCATGTAGAAAATGAAAGTCTTCCATTATGAAAGATCACTTTCCACTACCTTTTATAGAACAAATGTTGGATAAGTTAGTTGGGCACAGATATTTCTGCTTTTTGGATGGATATACTGGGTATCACCAAATTCCTATTGCTCTTGAGGATCAAGAAAAGACAACATTCACTAGTTCTTATGGTACTTTTGATTTTAGATGAATGTCCTTTGGATTATGTAATGCACCTCCAACATTTCAAAGATGTATGATATTTTATGTGATTTAATTAAAAAAGGGATAGAAGTTGAATGATTTTTCAGTGTTCGAAACTTCATTTGAATCATGTTTATATCATTTAGAAAAAGTGTTAGAATGTTGTGAAGAGACAAATTTAGTATTAAATTGGGAGAAATGCCAATTTATGGTTGCAGGAAAAATTGTGCTTTGACATAAAATTTCTAAAAACGGTATGGAAGTAGATCTGACAAAAACTCAAGTTATTGCTAAACTACCTCCTTATACTACAGTGAGAGGGGTTAGAAGTTTTTAGAACATGTTGGTTTCTACAGGCGATACATTAAAGATTTTTCAAAAATCACTAAGCCTTAATGTCAACTTTTAGAAAAAGGCGCAAAATTTTATTTTAACCATGAGTGCATAAATGCCTTCAAATTATTTAAAAAAAACTAATCACTACCCCTCTAATTGTTTCACCTGATTTAGAGAGACCATTTGATATAATGTGCGATATTAGTGAGTATGCAATTCGAGTAGTTTTAGAGCAAACATATGCAAAATTTTTAAAATTATATATTATAGTAGTAAAACTCTTAATGAAACTTAAATTAATTATACCACTACAGAAAAAGAGTAATTAGCAATTATATATGCTTTTAGTAAGTTCAAGTCATATCTATTTGAAGCTAAATGTATTGTGCATACTGATCACTCTGCTATAAGATATTTGATGCAAGATATTTGATGCAAAAAAGAAGGAAGCAAAACTAAGATTAATTAGATGGATCCTTCTAATGCATAAGTTTGACTTTCTTGTAGTAGATAGCTAGGTGGCTAATATGATGATGACAATGCTAATTTGTGCTAAAACAAGGGATATGAAGTGGGAATTTAGAATAGTAATTCCTACCTCGAGGACCTTTAATAAAAGGGGAGAGGATAAAGATCGACGCCACCATTCAACGAATCTTAAGGAGATGATTGCCCCCGATACTCTTAGGTTTCTTGCAGTCCTACCTTGATTAAAGTAATTAACTTGTGGACTAAACTACTTTTCAAAGTATTTACAAAAATGAAGTTTCTTTTTCCTGTTAAAATAAATTCAACATGCATGAAAATTAAAATATGTAAAGGTCGACAGTTATTCACTTGGATAGAGGTTAGGACTGCCCTCCATAGCTTATCAGATTGGTAGCCTTCACTCAAGGTTGGGAATCACATAGTCCAGCTCTGAGCCCCTACCTTTACCAAATGTCTTACACTTAGTTCTGATTTTTCATATGTGACTAGAGGTTTTCTTTTACTGGCTCGTGTTTTACTATGACTCATTTTCCGACTTTTCCCGTACCGGATGCTCTTGTTTACTTTCCTATAATTTTTTAAATTTCCTGCAAATATGTTATCATTTATGATGCTAACCATGCAGTAATAGCAGAGGCCCAGGTCGCTGAGTTAAATGTTTAAAACAGTTTTATTACAACATTTTCTTTTACTGTCCTTTTACTTTTGCATTTATAATTGCAAGATCTTTAAGATATAAAATAGTTTTCAGTTTACATACAATTTACATAGGGTGGATCACAAGAAAACTCAAACACATGCCTATTAATTAATTAAATTAATAATGATTGAATGAAAATATAAGACATAAAGTTCTTACCTTGAGCTGACACTTCGACGAGGACCTTGGAGCTAACTCTGTGGGTAGCGTTACGAGAAAGTAAAAAAGAACAACTTTGAGAGAATAAACATGTCTACAACAACAACTTTCCTTAGAATTAAGTAACAATCTATTGGATTTTAAGGTAGTTTGTCTAATACGACAAAAATGCTCAATTTATCTTTATGCCTTTGCACAGCCATGTTGTGTAATATAAGCTCTAACTCGCTTTAAGTTCTGAGGTTGTCATTCGTTACGACATAAATCCTACTATCTTTTAGGCTATTTATATGACCGAGTCATACAAGTGTAAGCCCTAAATAGTAAAACTGGCAGGATGAAACATTGAATAATATTTTCTCAAAATTGAAGCCAAATAATAGGATAGTTTGAGAAGTCACTGAGGTTTCCCTCGGATCAGTGACATCTCCTATCTTTAATTCCTTTGGATTCCTCAAAATAACTATCCCCATTTGATCTATCCCCTTTTGAACTTCCAATGTCCAAGCTTGAAAGCCTTAAACGTTAAAATTTCTGAAAGGAAAACCACTGATCTAAATTGAGAGTATTCTTAAGAGACTTTGGTTACTTAAGATGTAATTAACTATAGGGACTTGCTTTTATAGGAAACTTTTGAAACTTTGGAACCCAACTTAATATAAAAATTTTCTAATCTTTTCTTTTAAATAGGAGAACTTGTCAGTCAACATAAGAATTTTGCAGACCAAAATGGATGTCATAAATTCTTTAGTTTATTTAATCGAGTCTCATTATTAAGTAATGTGTCTATTCCTTAGGATAGGTACATCACTTCCAATATTGTGCTCGCTTATTTAAACTATTGCATATATGAGATCGGTTTGGTCTCTTATTTTCAAAATTAAAATATTATTTTTCAAAATTATATATATATAAATCAAATATATTTTCAAACACCAATTTGGCGGCCGATAGACCAATCAAAGAACAGGTGGTGCTGACAGGTCTAGGATGACCGATCGAATGAGAGGACTAATCAAGGTACAATTGGTGCCCCGGTCTGGGATGACCCATCGAGGCACAAGTGGTGCAAGTTTAAAGCAAGAATTGCAAATGCAGGGTGCAATTTGCAAGTGCATGGTGCAAGTACAAGGCACACATATACAAGCAAGTGGTACAAAAGGTTTGTCGGTCGGACCGTGGTAGTTGACCGAACCAAGATCTCATGCCACATGGACCAAGGAGGTCGACAAAGGGCATGGATGGTACCGATTGGTGCGGGACAACCAATCATGGCACGAGTGGTGTGATGTTTATGATGTAAGTTGTAACACACAAAATATGCACATGCAAGGATGAGCCAAACTCACATTAATGAACTCTCATAGGAAGCCTAGGTTTTTATGTCTTAGATATGCAGCCAAGCCACGCTTTTCTTTGATGAGATAATAGGGGAATTTCTCCTCGGATCATTTGAGAGGAACTTCTCCACCACCGTTGTGAAATGGGCTTGCCATGAAGCTTCCTCCCAATTTCATGATGCCATCCAAGCTTTGTAAAGTGAGTAATGATATATTATTTCTTACTTTAGAATGACTAACTTCTTAATCCTTCCAAGCAGGATTGATGCATCCAAAGTAAAGAGGAGCAATGGGGCTCCATCCCATAGGTTTTGTGCTAGGGTTCACAAAAAAATGGGTTCACTCCGATTTCATAGGGGTGTTAGCCACACATGTAAAATAACCTTATCATAAAGGTTAGCTCTAAGAAATAAATGATCCATCACGTAAGCGTGTATCCGCACTGACTCAAGCTGATGCACGCACCTGTGTGAGCGATTGAACCCACACACCTACCACAACTGCAACTTAAGGCTAGCTATGGAAATATAATACAAAAAGAAAGGGTTTTCACCATCGCGATGTTTGCATGAATCCCGCCGAAGTGTGAAAAGAAGCTCTCCTAAATGGTAGGAGAGAGATTCAGAAGTCCTTTTCCATGTGTGGAGGAAGCTCTCCTCGCCTGAGAGTTCACCAAAGTTGGTTAAGATTCACCAGAGCTCCCTTCCCCAAACTAGGATGAAACTCTCCTAGCCATACTCCTCGCAACCTTCACCAGAGAGGAAGAAGAGCAGCTCACA
>NW_018221206.1:0-2755 GCF_001263595.1 Phalaenopsis equestris
TATATATAAATTCCAAGTTTTATCGTATCTTCTCCTTGAAATCTGAGTAGTTTTCTTTGTCTTTTTCCTTGTCTTGAGATTTTGTGAAATGGTGATTTGAATTGGTTGTGCCATGAGAATGTTAAAGAAGTTGTGATGATCTTTTCAATTCAATCTTAATTTACTTTTAATTTGGACAATTGATTTGTTAAAATATGTTGAGTTTTATAACTAAAGTGAAGATTACATCCAAGATTTATGGAGGTCAAAGGCCTTGAATGTTGGGTGCAAGTAAATAGGGAAATAAAAATTATTAGGCGTAGAATTAGAGATTTTAGAGTGTTAAACTAAAATCCTCAATTAGGTGCTATCGTTTGGGTGTTGAAGTGTAGATGTTAGCCCTCAGGCGAGGGGAACATTGGAGCTCCGAAGTGAGATCCGGTATCCTCCCAGCCTAGCTACAGATTCAGTAACCAAGCATAGGATTAGTCAATGTTCTTTATGCCTCATCCAAAGGGTAAGGAATTGGTATGCTCCTATTTGGAATAATATAATTTGAACTAATTCAATTTATCCATTCACTTAAACTTCTTGACAAGGAGAAGAATGCTTTCTTATATATTGAATTTTGCATTAGAAACTTTATTAGTAGAATTAGATAATTAGGAGTTTATTAAAATTACATTTTTATTTCAATTGTCTATTAGTGAAAAATATGAAATTTGAACTATATTGTTGTGATTAAGTGTTGATTTTTTTTAATCTTAGTTCGTAGCCTCTAATATTACTCCCTGTGGGATCGATATCCAAGCTCCATTAGAGCCATGTATTAGTTGAGCGATACGTATACTTGCGTTGATAAGTGTGACTTTACAATTATTGAGTATTTTATAAAAATCTTTATCAAATCTATAACCGCAGTCAAGTTTTTGGCGCAGTTGCCCGTGATTTAAATCTTCTAGCAGCAGTATCAAATTCTTATATTTTTAAGCATATATAAAGTCGCTGTCAAATTTTGTGTGTCGTTGCCAGGGAGTAAAATAAGATTAAAAAATTTATAAATAGAGTAACGGACAAATTAGGACTATTACAAAACTTTTTCTTGAATTACAACTTATTTTTATATTTACTTAACTGTTTTTTCTATGTACTGATTCCAATTGTATGCTTAAATTTGGATATAAAAATCTTATACCCTACGATTCAGAATTAGAATGCAATGTTAAGAGAATTAGAAAACTAAGAAAAGAACCTAGATATCCTGACACAATGGAAAACAATGTGAGTGTGTCGTTGCCAGGGAGTAAAATAAGATTAAAAAATTTATAAATAGAGTAACGGACAAATTAGGACTATTACAAAACTTTTTCTTGAATTACAACTTATTTTTATATTTACTTAACTGTTTTTTCTATGTACTGATTCCAATTGTATGCTTAAATTTGGATATAAAAATCTTATACCCTACGATTCAGAATTAGAATGCAATGTTAAGAGAATTAGAAAACTAAGAAAAGAACCTAGATATCCTGACACAATGGAAAACAATGTGAGCAATCAAGGAATAGAAAATGAACATCAACCTAGACCTCTATGAGATTATGCAAATCCTACAGAAGATGAACTTCAGTTATCTATCCAAAATCCTGATGTAGCTGCTAACTCATTTGAGCTCAAACCTGTTGTTATCGAAATGGTACAAAATAATCAATTCAAAGGTACACCAAATGAAGATCCTAATTTACACATCGCTAGTTTTTTTTTACTTTGTGCTGCCCTTAAATATGATAGAGTTTCAAACGATGTTGTTAGACTTAGACTTTTCCCTTTTTCACTTAGGGATAAGGCTAAGATGTTGTTAAATTTGTTAGAGCACCTTGATCTATTAGAACTTGGGGAGAACTTTCACAGAAATTTCTATCCAAATATTTCCCTCCATCCAAAACTGCTAAACTTAGAAATGACATAACATCATTTTGTCAGATTGATGGAGAGTCGATAAATGAAGCTTGGGAGAGATTTAAAGATCTTCTTAGGAAGTGCCCACATCATTCATTACCTGATTGGTTGATAATTCATGAATTAGTGAGATCTCTTAGATTGATTATAGATGTTGCGGCTAGTGGTTCTTTAATGTCAAAACCTTTTGATGAGGCTTATTTGTTAATAGAAGAGATTACTACCAGCAATTTTCAATGGCCCTCTGAAAGGGTAAATCCTAAAAGAGTAGCTAGTATCCACGATTCATAAGCAATATCTACGTTAGCTTTGCAGATTGCTGCAATATCAAAGAAA
The DNA here is from genome assembly GCF_001263595.1 of Phalaenopsis equestris. Lineage (NCBI taxonomy): Eukaryota > Viridiplantae > Streptophyta > Magnoliopsida > Asparagales > Orchidaceae > Phalaenopsis > Phalaenopsis equestris. The sequence goes on from NW_018221206.1 coordinate 2,275, forward strand.
TTAGATCATTATTGAATGAATTATTCTCCAACGCCTACTAGGATGGAAGAGAAGTCATCTGGGCAAGTTGTGAATGTTCAACCTTCTTATGAAACTTTAAATGCTATTAACAATAGACCCAACAATCCTTATTTGAACTATTATAACCCAGGTTGGAAGAATCATCCTAACTTTAATTGGAAAAATAATTCTTCTACAAATCAACAATGGGCAAACAACCCAGTAAACCCATTGGGAAATTCATGCAACCAAGGAAATGTTAATTATAGACCTTCTTATCCTCCAGGATTTAATAGTAACACTCAATTTAAGGAAAAAAAGTTGTTTATGGAAGAGTTGATACTGAACATGTGTCAACAATTGCAAAATCAAGGAAATCAATTACAAATTCAAGGAAACCAGTTACAAAATCAAGGAACTGCTATCAAGAATATTGAAAATAATTTGGGGCATATCGCTACTGCGCTTAGTAACTGAACAT
>NW_018221206.1:2864-8704 GCF_001263595.1 Phalaenopsis equestris
AATTACAAATTCAAGGAAACTAGTTACAAAATCAAGGAACTGCTATCAAGAATATTGAAAACTAATTGGGGCATATCACTACTGCGCTTAGTAACCGAACATTGGGAACTTTTCCTATTACTGTGGAACCAAATCCTAAAGATCAAGAAAAAGAAAAGATAAAAGCGTTACAATTACAAAGTGAAAAATAATTGGAAACAAGAGCGAAGAAAGAAACGGAAACTGAAAAAGAGAAAGTGGATTCAGAAAAAGAGAAGGATCATGAATACCCAGATTTAGAATATCCACTTACACCAATGAAAATTACTGTGGGGAAACCTCCACCACCGTTTCCTCAAAGATTAAAACAACACAAAAATGATAAACAATTTTCCAAGTTTATAGAAAATCTTAAGAAATTAACGGTAAATATTCCTTTCGTAGAAGCTTTAGAACAAATGCCCAATTATGTGAAGTTTATGAAAGATGTTTTGAACAAGAAAAGAAAGTTCACTGATAATGAAATTATTGCACTTAGCGAAGAGTGTAGTGTAATTATTCAGAAAAAGCTTCCTGAAAAATTAAAAGATCCAGGTAGTTTCACTATACCGTGTGCTATCGGTGAAATATTTTATGGATGAGCTTTATGTAATTTGAGAGCCAGCATTAATATTATGTCTCTATCAATTTTTAAAACATTAGGTTTAGCAGAAGTCTCACCTACTTCTGTAACTCTTCAGTTAGTGGATCGTTCAGTTACTTATCCTAAGGGAGTTATAGAGGATGTGTTAGTAAAAATTGATAAATTTTTCTTTCCTGTGGATTTTATTATTTTAGATATGGAGAAAGATAAAAAAATACCTATAATTTTAGGGAGTCCTTTTTTTAGCTACTGGAAGAGCTATGATAGATGTTCAAAAGGAAGAATTAACTATGAGAGTTAACGATTAAGAAGTGACTTTTAACATTGCAAAATCTATGAAATACCCTGCTGTTGAAAGAGATAATGAATATTTTCACATGGAAATTAGTGAACATCTATTGAACGAGCATTTTAAAGAATATTTTGAAGAGAAAAAAGATTTTGAAGACAAAGATAAAATTATTTTGGACGAAATAGAAAATGAAGAATTATATTATGTTTAGGAAAAATTTGAGATGCAGGATATTACAGAGAATGCTGATAAGAATCAGTCCTGTCAATTATAAAACCACCTGAACTTGAGTTGAAAATATTGCCTAACCACTTGAAGTATGTGTTTCTGGCAAACTCATCTGCATTACCTGTTATTATATCTTTAGAGTTAAATGATTTGCAAGAGCAAAGACTTTTAGATACATTTAAAAGATATAAGAAAGCTTTTGGTTGAACCTTAGCTGATATTAAAGGAGCAGTCCTTCGATCTATATGCACAAAATTATATTGGATGAACAATATAAACTAAGAGTTGATCCACAAAGGAGATTAAACCCAATGATGAAATAAGTAGTCAAGAAGGAAATTCTGAAATGGTTCGACACTGGAATTTTATATTCTATTTCGGACCGTGCTTGGGTATGTCCATTTCATTGTGTTCCTAAGAAAAGAGGGGTGACTGCTGAAGCACAAGAGAGTAATGAATTAATACCATCAGACAAGTTACTGGGTGACGTATTTACATTGATTATAGAAAATTAAACATTGCCATTAGGAAATATCACTTCCCTTTACCATTTTTAGACCAAATAGTGGATAGATCTGTTGGGCACAAATATTTTTGTTTTTTAGATGGATATATCGGCTACCATTAAATTCCTATTGCTCCTGAAGATCAAGAAAAGATAATATTTACTAGTCCTTTTGGAACTTTTGCTTTTCCAAGAATGCCTTTCGGATATGTAATGCACCTGCAACATTTCAGAGATGTATGATGTCTATAATTAGTAAGTTAATTGATGATGGAATAGAAGTGTTTATGGATGATTTCTCTGCATTTGGAACATCATTTGGCGCATGCTTAAATCATCTTGAAAATATTTTGGAGTTATGCGAAGAATTAATTTAGTTCTAAATTGAGAGAAATGTCAATTTATGGTTGCAGGAGGGGTTGTGTTAGGGCATAAAATTTCAAAAGATAGTATCGAAGTAGAACCTGCATAAATTCAAGTTTTATCTAAACTAAAACCTCCTACTAATGTAAGAGAGGTTAGGAGTTTTCTTGGACATGTTGGCTTTTATAGGTGTTTTATTAAGGATTTTTCAAAAATTACTAAACCTATATGCCAACTTTTAGAAAGGGACAATATATTTGAGTTTACTGAAAACTGTTTAAATGTCTTTGAGTTATTAAGAGAAAAGCTAATCATAGCCTCTATAATAGTTTCACCTAACTGGGAGAAACCATTCGAACTGATGTGCGATGTTAGTGATTATAATGGTTATAATGGTCAATCAACCTGAATAATATCTTAATAAGTCGGGCTGATGACGTTAAACCAATCGCTTTATGGAAGACAACCCATAGTTATCTTTATTTTTTTTGCGATTATAGTGTTTTTGTTTGAAATTATCGTTAATTTGTTGTAGTATTGAACTGTACTACTCGTATTTACCCTTAAATCATCATAAAAAGTGGATCCATAGAAATAATTGGAACGCATTCGGACCAGAGCGAAATTGAGAATTTTTTGCCTTGGGCACCGACGGCGGGCTCGACGCCTCCGACGGCGGGTTTTTCTTGAGAGTCCAGATAATTAATTCTCAAGGCTTCCCGACGCCTGACGATTCCATCGTTGCCGCCGACATTGAGAACAACGAGATGACGGTTTCCAAAGTTTGAAATGTCGTTTTTTGGCGGTTTTAGGCGAGATTTACTCCCTATAAACTTCCAAACTCGGTTCTTAAATTCATATTACCCAAAAATAAATTGAAACTCCACAAAATTTATCCCTATGACTTTCAATTCCTCTAAAAACCCTAGATTTTAAGTGTTCAACCGCAGAAATTTTATTAGTTCCGAGGCGCAACGAATCTTCAACAAAGTGCTGAAAAAGAGGAGATTAATCAAAGAAGGAGGATTCGTGAATCGACGATTGAACAATCCTTCGACAACAATTAAAGAGATGATTGTGTGACAACGATGGGAAGTATTGTGCTACACTACTGTCGCCGTAGTCGTTCCTGTGGTGAAGGAGTTTTATGCTAATTTGCATGGAATCAACCAGGGAGTCGTCTATGTACGAGGTAGATGGATAACTTTTACTCCTGCACAAATTAATGAGTTATATATGATCGAGAATGTTCTTGTCTGTCATTATTCCAACTTTGTCCCAACAAGAAATCTAATGAATGAGATCTACCAATTTTTTACGGACGAGACTGAAAAATGGGAAATGAGAGAAAATTGGTATGTTAGTTTCTTTGCTATACTTCTAAACCACGTTTCTAAACACCGACACTTCTTCATTTCTACAAAACTATTACTGACAATGAGGATTGATAAAGTTTGATAAAGTTACTAAAGAAAGTGCTATTCTGAATTAATGTCGATCGATATTAGATCAATAATTGTGAAGTTTGTTTTGGGCATGATCATTCATGGATAAACTTATGGGCTTGGACATCCTTCAACAATCTTCTTACTCTGCAGTCAGTTCCAAGTATCTTATGAGAATTGGGAAAAGGTACTTCTACCTTGGAAGCCTTTGGACCCAACCTAGAAGTTCCCAACCAATGAAGATGAGAATGATATGACAATTGTTACCGATTAATCATCTCAGAATTCACTTCCTATTCAGCCTCTAGTTCCAGACAAGACACTAGTGATCCCATGCAGAATCAAGAAAATAGAGAAAGAGGTACAAAATGTTATGAATGCAATTAACAATATCTCTAATTTTTTTGATCATCTAGACTAGAGGATGAAAGAGGATTTTGATCACTCTAGACATATCAAAGCAAGTTTGATACGATTGATGAGAAAGATGGGATTGATAGAAGAGGACCGATCAAAGGAAAATATGTTGAAATTTTCATACCTATTTTATACTGCTTTTGATGATATTGCACCTTAAAGAAAGGTATTTTTGATGTTTTGTTGCAGGTATGATGAATTATGGTCATTGGAGCAAAAAGATGAGAAAAGGAGCGAATTTGGAGTGAAAAGTACAAAAATATGAAGAATTGAACTAGGGCACCAACGACAAGCCTAACGACACCGACGACAAGATTTTCCCAAGACTCCAAATGAATAATTTGGAAGGCTCGCCGATGGCACCCTTGAGGCCGCTGACGGCGAGATCGGCGGTTATTTAAAAAGGTGCATTGAATGTGGACAATTTTTGGAGGGATGCTTAAGCAACTCTTGGGAAAACTCTTCTAAAACTTTAAATGAAGATTTTAGCCGAAAATTGAATAGGCTTTGGAGAGTTCGAGGCTCTAAAGGTTAAAGAGGTTCCAGTAGTGTCTAGAGAGTTTACTTTAGGGTTAGATTGTGAGGAACTCTCTGAGAGATTGTAAGAGTGGAGGGAAAGTGAGAGATTTCTTCCTCCTTACCGCTTCAAAGAAGAATTCTGTGTGCTGTAAAGAAAGGAAGAGATTCAGAAGAACTTCAAGGAGTTTACCTGAGGTGGAATTAGAAATAAGTGTTATTTACTTGTTGTAGTTTGTATGACTTTACTTTTATATATATATTCCAAGTTTTGTTGTGTCTTCCCCATGAGTTCTGAGTAGTTTTTTTTCTTTCTCCATGTCTTGAAATTTGTGAAATTGTGCTTTGAATTAGTTGAGCCTTAAAAATGTTAAAGAAGTTTTGTTGATCTTTTCACTTCGATCTTAATTTATTTTCAATCTGGCCAATTGATTTGTTAAAATATGTTGAGTTTTACAACTAAAGCGAAGATTACATCCAAGATTCGGGGAGGTCAAAGCCTTTGGAAGTTGGGTGCAAATAAATAGAGAAATAAAATTATCAGGTGTAGAATTGGAGATTTTAGAGTGATAGATTAAAATCTCCAATTCGATCCTATCGTTTGGGTGCTGAAGTGTAGATGTTAGCCCTCAGGCGAGGGGAACGTGGGAGCTCCGAAATGAGAGCTGATATCCTCCCAGTTTAGCCGCAGATTCAGTAAATAAGTAAAGGATTAGTCAATGTTCTTTATGGCTGGACCAAAGGGTAAATAATAGGTATGCTCCTATTTGGCACAATCCAATTTGAACTAATTCACTTTTTCAATTCACTTTAATTTCTTGACAAGGAGAAAGATGCTTTCTTATATATTGAACTTCACATTAGAAACTTTATTAGTAATCCCTGAAAAGAAAAGAAAAATATATAGGATTGAAAGCAATCCAAATAAAAAATAAAAGAAAAGAAAGAAAAAAAAATATATATAGAAGTGAGAAGAAGCTTGAGGAGATGCCTAATCAAAAATTGGTTTCACTGGACCTACCTAAAGGGATGTATGCGTAAATTTAGACCTGAAAATCTTATACCCTACGATTCAAAATTAGAAAGCACTGTTAGAAGAATTAGAAAACTAAGAAGAGAACCTAGAAATTGTGACACAATGGAAAACAACGTAAGCAATCAAGGAATAGAAAATGATCACCAACCTAAACCCCTATGAGATTACGCAACAGATGAAATTCACTTATCTATCCAAAATCCTGATGTAGCTGCTAACTCATTTGAGCTAAAACCTGTTATTATCGAAATGGAACAAAATAATCAATTCAGAGGTACACCAAATGAAGATTCTAATTTACACCTTGCTAGTTTCTTAGAACTGTCTGCTACCTTTAAATATGACAGAGTTTCAAACGATGCTGTTAGACTTAGATTTTTTTCTTTTTCACTTAGGGATAAGGCTAAGATGTGGTT
>NW_018221206.1:8976-10966 GCF_001263595.1 Phalaenopsis equestris
TTTAAAGATCTTTTTAGGAAGTGCCCTCAACATTCATTACCAGATTGGATGATAATTCAACCTTTTTATAATGGATTAGTGAGATCACTTAGATCAATTATAGATGCTGCGGCTGGGGGGTCTTTTATGTCAAAAACTTTTTATGAATGAATTATTCTCCAACACCTACTATGATGGAAGAGAATTCATCTGGACATTTTGTGGATGTTCAACCTTCGTATGAGACTTTAAATGTTATTAATAATAGACCCAACAACCCTTATTCGAACTACTATAATCCAGGTTGTAAGAATCATCATAATTTTAATTGGAATAACCATGATTCTACAAATCAATAATGGGCGAACAACCCAGTGAACCCATTAGGAAATTCATGCAACCAAGGAACTGTTAATTATAGACCTTCTTATTCTCGAGGATTTAATAGGAACACTCAAATTAAGGAAAAGAAGTTTCCTATGGAAAAGATGATATTAAACATGGGTCAACAATTGCGGAATCAAGAAAATCAATTATAAATTCAAGGAAATCAGTTACAAAATCAAGGAACTACTATTAAGAATATTCAAAATCACTTAGGGCATGTCGCTACTGCGCTTAGTAACCGAACATTAAGAACTTTTCCTAGTTTTGTGGAACCAAATCCTAAAGATCAAGGAAAAGAACAGATAAAAATGATACAATTACGAAGTGGAAAAGAATTAGAAACAAGAGTGCAGAAAGAAACAGAAACTGAAAAAAAGAAAGTGGATACGAAAAAAGAAAAGGATCACGAATACCCAGATTTAGAATATCCACTCACACCAATGAAAATTACTGTGAAGAAACCTCCACCACCGTTTCTTTAAAGATTGAAGCAACACAAACAAACTAAACAATTTTCCAAGTTTTTAGAAAGTCTTAAGAAATTAACGGTAAATTTTCCCTTTGTAGAAGCTTTAGAGCAAATGCCCATTATGTGAAGTTTATGAAAGATATTTTGAACAAGAAAAGAAAGTTCACTGATAATGAAACTGTTGCACATAGGGAAAAGTGTAGTGCAACTTTTCAGAAAAAGCTTCCTGAAAAGTTAAATGATCCAGGTAGTTTCACTATACCGTGTGCTATCGGTGACAAATTTTATGGAAGAGCTTTATGTGATTTGGGAGCCAGCATTAATCTTATGCCTCTATCAATTTTCAAAAGATTATACTTCTATAACTCTTCAGTTAGCGGATCGTTCAATTACATATCCTAAGGGAGTTATAGAAGATGTGTTAGTAAAAGTTGATAAATTTATATTTCCTGTGGATTTCATTATTTTTGATATGGAGGAAGATAAAAAAATACCTATTATTTTAGGGAGACCGTTGTTACTTACTGGAAAAGCTATGATAGATGTTTAAAAGGGAGAATTAAATATCAGAGTTAATGATCAAGAATTGACTTTTGACATTGCGAAATCTATGAAATACCCTGCTGTTGAGAGAGATAATGAATTTTTCTGCATGGAAATTAGTGAACATCTAATGAACGAGCACTTTAAGCATTTTGAAGAGAAAGAACAATTTGAAGACAGTGATGAAATTATTTTGGATGAAATAGAAAAATGAAGAATTACATTATGTTCAAGGAAGATATGAGCTGCTGGATATTATAAGAAATGCTGATAAGAATCTAATCCCGTCAATTATAAAACCACCTGAACTTGAGTTGAAAATATTGCCTAACTACTTGAAGTATGTGTTTATGGGAAACTCATCTACACTACCTGTTATTATATCTTCAAAATTAAATGATTTGCTAGAGCAAAGACTTTTGGATACATTAAAAAGATATAAGAAAGCTTTTGGTAAGACCTTAGCTGATAATAAGGGAATCAGTCCTTTGATCTGTAAGCACAGAATTATATTAGATGAATAATATAAACCGAGAGTTGATCCACAAAGGAGATTAAATCCGATGATGAAAGAAGTAGTTAAGAAGGAAATTTTGAAATGTTTAGACACTG
>NW_018221206.1:12868-20743 GCF_001263595.1 Phalaenopsis equestris
AAAAGTTTAATATTATTCATAGAATCTCTACTGCCTACCATCCTCAAACCAGTTGGTTAGCTGAAGTTTTTAATAGAGAGATTAAACAAATACTTAAAAAGACTGTAAACCCTAGTATAGTAGATTGGTTCCCTAGACTGGATACCGCATTATGGGCTTACAGGACTGCTTAAAAAACTCTTATTGGAATGACTCCTTACAGACTGATTTTTGGAAAGACTTGTCACTTACCAGTGGAATTGGAGCATAAAGCATATTGGGCGATTAAAGAATTCAATTATATTTTGAAAGATGCTGTTGAGAAAAGATTGTTACAATTGAATGAATTAGAAGAATTAAGAAATGAATCTTATGATAACGACGGAATTTATAAGGAGAAAATAAAGTTATGGTATGATTGGAAGATTAACCAGAAGAACTTTGAACTAGGACAAGAAGTTTTTCTTTACAATACAAGGTTGAAATTATTCCCTGGGAAATTGAAGTCTCGTTGGTTAGGACCCTTTACTGTGACTCAAGCTTATACTTACGGAGCTATTGAAATTGAAGATCAAAAGACTGGGAATAGATTTAAATTAAATGGACTCAGATTAAAACTGTATTTTGAGGGTAAAAGACCAAATTTTAGAGAGGTTTTAATGATCAGTGAACCTGAATAATACCTGAATAAGTCGGGTTGACGACGTTAAACCAAGCGCTTTATGGGAGGCAACCCATAGTTATCTTTATGTTTTATTTGAAATTATCATTAATTTGTTGTAGTATTGAACTCTACTACTCATATTTACCCTTAAATCATCATAAAAATTGGATCCATAAACATAAAAATTGGATCTATAGAAGAAATTGGAACGCATTTGGACCAGAGAAAAACTGTGCAATTTTTACCTTGGGTGCCGACGGTGCCATCGATGCCGCCGACGGTGGGGTTTTCCCGAGACTTCGGGCAATAAATTCTAAAGGCTCGCTGACGGCACCATTGACGCCGCTGACGGTGAGACCGGCGAGTTGGTGGTTTCTGGAGTTTGAATGGACTGTTTTTGGCAGTTTTAGGTGGAAGTTACTCCTTTTAAACTTCAAAATTTGATTCCTTAATTCGTATTTCTCCAAACAAAGTGAAAATCCACCAAATTCATTCCTATGGCTTCCAATTCCCATGAAAACCATAGATTGCAAGTGTTCAACCGGAGAAACTTCATTAGTGCTGAGGCGCAGCGAATCTTCAGCAAGGTACTAACAAAGAAAATATTAATCAAGGAACGAGAATTCGTAAATTGAAGATTGAATAATCCTTCAACAGAAATTGAAATTGAAGAGATGATTGTGTGTTGAAGATGGAAAGTGTTGTGCTACACTACAGCCACTGTAGTTGTTCCTGTGGTGAAGGTGTTTTATGCTAATTTGCATGAAATCAACCAGGGAGTCGTCTATATGGATAACTTTTACTCTTGCATAGATCAATGAGTTATATATGATTGAGAATGTTCCTGTCTGCCATTATTCCAACTTCGTCCCGACAAGAAACCTGATGAATGAAATCTACCAATATTTAACGGACAAAACTGAAGACTGGGAAATGAGAGAAAACAGGTATGTTAGTTTTTTTGTGACACTTCTAAACCCCGTTTCTATTTTAACTAGTCAACCTCACTTAATCACTTAAAAATTATATCTAGAATATTTATTTGTGTTAGTACATCACTTAATCACTTAAAAATTATGTCTAGAATGCTTGAACGGATGTCGTTGAGGCTTGAAATTGATCGAAATTGCAAAAATTTGGAAATTAAACCAATTCAAAAGAGCTTGCCGACGAGACCCTCGATGCCGCCGATGGCGGACTTTTCCCAAGACTTAGGATGTTAATTCAATAGAGCTCGCTGATGGTGCCGAAGACCCCATCGATGGTGAGAGCCTGAAAAAACACTTATAACCGCGATTTTAACCAGTCAACTGCCAATATTCATCATCCCCTTCCTCTTTAAAATGAAAACTTTGATCTTGGGCTTGAAGATCTTGGAGTTGGGGGCAATTTCAAAGCATTTAGACATCAGATTTGATCATCTCTTGGTAAAAGCTTCACTCCAAACAAAAGATATTTGATTTTCACTATGAATTTCTTCCACATTGAGAAGATCCAAAAATTTTGAAAATGTGAAGGAAATATTGGGTAGAAATTCGTGGAATTTAGTTTTTAACTCTTAGAGTCACTCTTAGAAGCCATTATTTGCATATTTGAAGTATATTTTATATTTTTTCTATAATTTTGATTAGATTGAAATGGCTCTACAACAAAAGAGGCGACTTGAGTTTGACGAGTCTTGCTTCGTCAATGTGAAGGCTCAATCGAGGTTCACTTCAGTATTTGAAGGAAAGAAATGTATACAAGATCGAGTTTTTTAGAGTCCAAGAGGAGAAATTAAATGAGTTATTACTGAGCGGAGGTGGGAAAACTTCTGTTATATCACCAATAAGGCTGCTGCAAATATTGTGAAAGAATTTTATGTCAATGTGTTCTATTCTGAGGACGGAATCGTTCAAGTGTGGGGATTTTCTATTAAATTTAGTGTCGCCCGCATTAACTACTTTTATGAAGTCCCAGACTCCTATAGTTGTCATTATGAAAGCTTCATTACAATGGAAGGCCCGCTAAATGATGTCATCAACTTTCTCACTGATGGAAAAGGAACATGGAAGATAAAGCAACGAGAACGGATAAATTTTTCTGTTTCCATGTTGAATGCCCACATCTAAAGCATGACACTATTTTATTTCCTCTACTCTGTTACCTACCTATCACCATAGTGAAGTAACAAGAGTTACAACTATTTTGAATTTCTTATTCAGAGTAATAGAAATATAAATTTGGGGAGAATCATTTTTAAAAATATATTGACTACGACAAGGAGTGAAACAGTTGGAGGTCTAGGACATCCTGGCCTTATTTATGCATTTTGCCAACTTTCTGGAGTGGAAGCTGGAGATGATGAGGAATGGGTTTTCCCTATGAAACCCATTAGTAAAGCTAATTTAAAGACTTATGAATCCCACCTTGCAGCGGAAGAGCAAAAAATTAATAAATGAAAGGATTGGAGGTTTAGAATGTTGACATGATTATGATAGTGAGTACCTTTAGAGGGATTCAAATTTTGAGGTAGCTTACTACGAAGCTCAGGCCCGACACTACAGAGGTGATCTTGATGTTACTTTTCCTGAGTCCCCGCGATATACTCAGTGTCAGCACGATCCACCTGTTGATCAAGTAGATGAAGACATAGTTTGGGATTTTGACATTTGATAGTAATTGATGTACTTTTACTTTTATTTTTGTAATTTTTGTAATAGAAATAGATATTTGTGTGTTTGTACTTTCATTTTTATGTTGTAATTGAATAATTTTAATTATTGTTATAATTGTTTGGTGTGGTAGTTGAAATTTGTTAAATTGTAATGTGATGTGATTTTTATTTTACATTCTAATTGTAATTATTTTTTTTTAGTATTGTGGATGTGTAGTGAATAATTGTGTTTGTTTTTTGTTTAGTTTTGTACTTATTTCAAAATTTCATTACCCAGCAAATTCTCTAATGATTTATATGTATAGAAAGCTCCTAATGTTACAGACTAGAGGAAGTAGAGGAAGTAGAAATTTTGAGGACTGCAAAAATTTCAGAATGATGAAAATGCCTAAAGTACGAGGGTATGATTTATATTTAGAATTTTTCTTTCCACCAATATCATTCTATATTAGAAAATTTAAGTTTGCGGAAGGGAAGAAAAAGATTAACTATTAGATGTTCTCAATTTAAATATTTTCAAAAATTATTAATATGAGTTTATGCAATGAATTTAATTCAGAGAACTATATTTTGTAGATATTTAAAATTAATTTTGTAACTTAAGATATTTAGTATAAGAGAATAAGATTATAGTCAACTATTTAAAGTAAAGGAAATTATATTTTAAAGTATTAAGAATCTGGAAATTCATTTGAGAAGAAAAGATTGGGGCTCAATGATGTAAAAACTATGAAATATTTATAAAGTAAAGTAATGCTTTAAGTTTCAAATTTAGGAAAAGAAAGGTGATGTTCAAAATCATTAAGGCTATCCAGATATAGTAATCCTCACTTCGAATCCTCACTTCAAAAAGGGAAAAAGGAAGGATTGACAACAATCCCTGAAAAGAAAAGAAAGATATATAGGAGTGAAAGCAATCCAAATGAAAAAGAGAAAAGAAAAGAAAGAAAAAATATACAAGTGAGGAGAAGCTTGAGGAGATGCCTATCAAAAATTGGCTTCACTAGACCTACCTAAAGAGAAAACCCAAATACATTCTTGAACTTATATTTATGAATTAACATGTTTTACTAGTAGTGTTCTCATGAAGTTCCTATCATTTGAATATTCTAAGTGACTTAATATTACAACATATAGTCATTCTTGAAATGAATAAAAAACTTGAACTCTTAAATACCTACAGAGTTAATTTAATTACTTGAATTTTTTGTGAAAATCTCACTAGGGTATTTACTTAAATCAAACTTATAGTATTTCTGAATTAAAACTCTACTACAACATATCATAACTTTTATTTAGTACTAAAATTACTTGAGGACAAGTAATAGTTAAGTTTGGGGGATTTTGACCAAAGGAAAATATGTTGAGATTTTCATACCTATTTTATACTAATTTTGATGATATTGCACTTTAAGGAAAGGTATTTTTGATGTTTTGTTGTAGGTATGATGAATTATGGTCATTAAAGCAAAAAAATACAAAAAGGAGCAAATTTGGAGCGAAAAGGACCAAAATATGAAGAATTGAACTAGGGCGCCGACGACGAGATTTTCCTTAGACTCCAGATGAATAATTTAAAAGGCCCGCCGACAGCGCCCTCGACGCCGCCGACGGCGCGATCAGCGTTTATTTCAAAAGGTGCATTGAATGTGGATGATTTTTTGAGGGTTGCTTAGGCAACTCTTGGGAAAACTCTTCTACAACTTTAAAAGAAGATTTTGGCTAGGCCAAAAAGAGAAGAGGCTCTAGAGAGTTAGAGGCTCTGGAGGTTAGAGAGGTTCCAGTAATGTGTAGAGAGTGTACTTTAGGGTTAGATTATTAGGAATTCTTTGAGAGATTGTAAGAGTGGAGGGAAAGTGAGAGATTTCTTCTTCCTTGCCGCTTTGAAAAAGAATTCCGTGTGCTGTAAGGAAAAGAAGAGATTCAGAAGAACTTTGAGGTGTTTGCTTGGGGAGGAATTAGAGATAAGTGTGATTTACTTGTTGTTTTTGTATGACTTTGCTTTTATATATAAATTACAAGTTTTGTTGTGTCTTTCCCATAAGTTTTGAGTAGTTTTCTCTGTCTTTCTTCTTATCTTGAGATTTGTGAAATGGTGATATGAATTGGTTGAGCCTTGAAAATGTTAAAGAAGTTGTGATGATCTCTTCACTTCGATCTTAATTTACTTTCAATCTTGTCAATTAATTTGTTAAAATATGTTGAGTTTTACAATTAAAATGAAGATTACATCCAAAATTCAGGGAGGTCAAAGTCCTTGAAAGTTGGGTGCACATAAATAGGGAAATACAAATTATCGGGCGTATAATTGGAGATTTTAGAGTGACAGACTAAAATCCACAATTCCCTCCTATCGTTTGGGTGTTGAAGTGTAGATGTTAGCCCTCAGATGAGGGGATAGTGAGAGCTCTAAAGTGAGAGTCGGTATTCTCCCAGCCTAACCGCAGATTCAGTAAACAATCGTAGTACTAGTCAATGTTCTTTATGCCTAGACCAAAGGGTAAAGAATAAGTATGCTCATATTTGGTACAATCCAATTTGAACTGATTCAATTTATCCATTCACTATAATTTCTTGACAAGGAGAAGGATGATTTCTTATATATTGAATTTCACATTAGAAACTTTATTAATAGATTTAGTTATTTAAGAGTTATTAAAATTACATATTTATTTCAATTGCCTATTAGTGACATTTATTTAAGCGATTTGATATATATTGTTGTGATTAAGTATTGCTTTTCTAAAATCTTAGTTCGTAGCCTCTAATATTACTCCCTGTGGGATTGATATCTAGGACTATAGTACTTGAGCGATACATATAATTGCGTTGATAAGTGTGACTTTACCATTATTGAATATTTATTATATACATCTTTATCGAATCTACAACCGTTGTCAAGTTTTTGATGCCGTTGCTGAGGAATTAAATCTTCTAGCAGCAGTATTAAATACTTGTATTTTTAAGCATATATAAAGTCACTGTCAAGGACTCTACTGAAGAATTCCCATATCGACCCTTCTATAACCTCTTCGTTCATGTTCAATCGTTGGGCAATATCAGAAGAAAAACAAGCACCGAATCAGAGGAGTAGTAGATTTACTTTACTACCTATATGTCTCTATGTGTGATTTGATTTGAACTTATGTGTTTGCTTTACTTTCAAAGTTTGGTTTTAGATCAGTATAGTTGAGATTGAGCATTAAATGTTTTTCTTCAGTGTTTAGAGTGTTGTGGCTTGGATTACGACGCTGAACTGATGTATTAAGGTTAAAAAAATAACAAACTTATGTGTGTCGTTTAACGTGTATTATAACCCTTGGATTTTTTATAAATTTGTAATATTTTGTGTTGTGAGTGTTTTTTTGTGTCAGTACATCATTCAATCACTTAAATTTATGTTTAGAATTATTGAACAAATGTCGACGAGGCTTGAAATTGATCAAAATCGCAAAAATCAGGAATTGGACTAATTTTAATAATCTCACTGACGGCGCCATCGACACCGCAGACGGCGGATTTTTCCTGAGACTTAGGCTATTTAATTCAATAGGGCAAATCGACGGCGCTGACGACCCCGCTGACGGCGAGATATCAAAAAAAAGATATCAAAAAAACACTTTTAACCGCAATTTTGACCAATCAACCATCACTATTCATCATCCTCTTCCTCTTAAAAATAAAAATTTCGATCTAAGGCTTATGAAGAATAGGTTTACCCTATGAAACCCATTAGTAAAGCTAATTTAAAGACGTATGAATCCCATGAAGGATGGAGATCTGGGAGTAGGAGTAAAGAACCTTCTACTAGTACAGATATCCCCTCTACTTAATTTTGATTCGATTGAAATGTCTCCGAGATAAAAGAGGCCAATGCGAAGGCTCAATCGAGATTTACTTCAATATTTCAAGGGAAGAAATGTATACAAGATCGTATTTTTGAGAGTCAGGGAGGAGAAGTCGAACTAGTTATTATCAAATGGAAGTGGGAAACTTTCTATTATACCACCAACAAGGTTGTTGTGAATGTTGTGAAAGAATAATATGTCAATGCGTTCTATTTTGAGGACGAAACCGTTCGAGTAAGAGTGTTTTTTGTTGAGTTTAGTGCCACGCGCATTACTCATTTTATGAAGTCCCAGACTCCTATTTCTGCAATTATGAAACCTTCAGTACAATGGAAGGCTTGCTGATTGATGTCATTAACTTTCTCACTGATGGGAAAGGGACATGGAAGATAAAACAGTGAGAACGGGTAAACTTTTTTGCTTCCATGTTTAATGCCACATCTAAAGCGTGGCACTATTTTATTTCCTCTACTTTATTACCTACCTATCACCATAGTGAGGTAACAAGAGATAGAGCTATTCTGAATTTTTTGTATTTAGAACAATTAGACTATAAATGTTGGGAGAATTATTTATAAGATTATTTTGACCACGACAAGGAGTGAATTAAGTGGAGGTTTGGGACATCCTGGCCTCATTTATGCACTTTGCCAACTTTCTAAAGTTGAAGCTGGAGATGATGAAGAATGGGTTTACCCTATGAAACCCATTAGTAAAGCTAATTTGAA
>NW_018221206.1:20772-21488 GCF_001263595.1 Phalaenopsis equestris
AGTCAAGAACCTTCTACTAGTAGAGATATCCCCTCTACTAGTTATGACCTTCCTTCTTCTAGTTCCCCTACCCTGAATGATTTAATGAATGAGTTGACTTTACAGTGAAAGAGTATAGAGCTAATAAATTAATGAGTTGGGGGATTCGAATGTAGACATGATTATGACAGTGAGTACCTACAGGTAGTTGAGATTGAGCATTAAATGCTTTTTTTCAGTGTTTAGAGTGTTGTGGCTTGGATTCCGACGCTGAATTGATGTATTAAGGTTGAGAAAATATCAAACTTATGTGTGTCGTTTAACCTGTATTATGACCCTTGGATTTTATATATAATTGTAATGTTTTGCATTATGAATATTTATTTGTTTTAGTACATCATTTAATCACTTAAATTTATGTTTAAAATGATTGAACGAATGTTGATGAGGCTTGAGACGAGGCTTGAAACTAATCAAAATTGCAAAAATCTGGAATTGAAATAATTATAAAAATCTCGCTGACGGCGCCACGACGCCGCCGACGGTGGATTTTTCCCGAGACTTAGGCTATTTAATTCAATAGAGCTTGCCGACGGCGGTGACGGCCCCGCCGGCGATGACGACCCTGCCGACGGTGAGATACCAAAAAAAACACTTTTGACTGCAATTTTGACCAGTCAATCACCACTATTCATCATTCCTTTCCTCTTTAAAAATGAAAATTTTGATCTAGGGCT
>NW_018221207.1:0-485 GCF_001263595.1 Phalaenopsis equestris
TTGAACAATGTTTTGTTCTGGTTCATAAACAATTCAAGCTCCCTGATGTCTCCTTGTTAATTTTAGGAAGAGATGTCAGGACCGTGGCTAATCTTTGCCTTCAAAGATGGTTTAAACCTCTCTTTAAACGAAGAAGATGTACCGCAAGGCGGAATAATCAACTTCGATATGAAATTTGATGATATCAACGTAGAATATGAAAATCCACTAATGGATGCTGTTGGAGAACAAGAAAAAGAGGGATTGCCCTCATTGCTCAAATTCAGCACCAAGATTCTCTCCTCCTCAAAAGGGAAAGAAATTATTGAAGAATAAGATCCAATGGACGGCCAAGCCGCCGTTTGTCTTCCATGATATGTACTTCGATAGGAAATTTGATAGTTGCCGACAATCAGAAAATGCCTTTCACCTCATTACGTAGGACTCAGCTAAGAAATGCTGATTGGAGAAAACAAAGAGCTCTTGCCAAAGCGCAGAAAGAAAAA
>NW_018221208.1:0-946 GCF_001263595.1 Phalaenopsis equestris
AATGAAAGAGATGGAGAGGTAAGGAGAGTGTGGAGTATAGAAAGAGTAGAGAACATGGGAGAAAGGAAGAGAGAGGAAAGAAATAAAGAGAGAGATGTAGGAGAGTACAAGAGTTAGAGTGGGAGAGAGATTTTCCTTCATTCACCTCTTATCTTTATATATCTTAGTAGGGAGAGTTTGAATGGGTGAGAGATAGAGGGTTGTGAGGGAGGAAGGTGGACAGAGTGAGTGAGAGAGGGATGGGCAAGAGAGAGAAAGTGAATGATAGAGAAGACAAGAGAGATTGCATCCTCTTCTTCTCCTATCTTCCTTACCTCCCACTTCTCTCTCTCTCGTTGTCGCTCCACCCCTTCATGTACCTCTCCTTACTTTACCCTCTTTAGGGAAACAAAGATAATGAGAGAGTGTGTGTGAGAAACATAATGAGTGAGAATGAGAGTATGAGAGAAGAGGGAAAGTGACAAAGTGTGGGAGAGAGTGAGTGAAGAATTGAAGAAGGATAGCTATTTCTCTCAATCACTCACATGCACACTTTTCTCTCCCGCTTTCAACTCTACTTATCCTATCCCTTCTCTCTCTAAGTCCCATAATTACTCTCTCTCTCTCACTCTTCTCTTACAATAAATCTATCCCATACTAACTTTCTCACAATCTTGCTCTCTGCCCACACTCTCTCACATACACACACTCTCTCTTACTTTCTCTCTCACCCTCCCTCCCTCTTTTCTCTTTCTCTCCCCATCTCTACTCTCTCTTTCACTTTCCCAAATTCTTTTTCTCTCTCACTTTATCTCTCTATCTCTAGCTCTATCTCTCTTAGCCTCCCTCCCATTTTAACTCTCTCTCACTCTAAATCTCTTTCGTACTCTCTCCCTTCCAATGTCTCACTCTCCCTTCTATTCCTTTCCAGCTCTTTTTCTCTCACACTCTTACTAAGAGCTCCTTC
>NW_018221208.1:1226-3028 GCF_001263595.1 Phalaenopsis equestris
CTCTCTCTCTCTCTTTCTCTCTTTCACACACTCTCCCTATCTCTTTCGCACTCTATATTTCTCCTTCATTCCCTTCCTCCCTCCCTCCATCCTCCATCTCTTTGATGTCTTTCTCTATCTCTCTCACTAACCGTTAATCTTGTCTTCTCTCACTTTATTCTCTCTCGCTCTTGCAACCTCTCTCACTCAGACTCCTCTCTCCAATTATTTTTTCAACCTAACTCCTCTCTTTATCTCACCTATTTAGATTATCTTCTTTCTCTCTCTATCTTTCTCTCCCACTATTTTTCTCACTTTCTTCTTATCTCTCACTAGAAAGATAAAAAATGAGAGGAGAAGGATAGAGAGCTAGAGAGAGGTGAATAGGAAGAGAGAAATGGATGAAGATCGAAGTGAGAAACATATGGAGAGGGAGAGAAAGATCTAGAGTGAGAGAGAGTTAAAATGAGTCAGTGAGAGAGAGGGAGTTGTAACAAGAGAGGGAGGGACGGAAAGTGTGACAGGTTGATCCCCCATCTCTCTCTCACTCACTCTCTATATCAATTTATCTCTATCATGTGAGAAAGTCAGAGAGAATAGAAATTGAGAGTAAGGAAGATAGATAGTAGTGATGTAGAGTTTGAAAGAAAGAGAGGAAGATATATTGAGAGTACAAGAGAGATGTAGAGCTAGAGAGAGAAATGATAAATAAAGAGAATGATAGATAATAAAGGAGAGAGACTTAAAGAAGGAGAGAGGAAGAGAATGAGTGGGAGGGAGAGAAATCTCAAAAGCAAGGGAGAGGGAGAGGATGAAAGAGAAAATGAGAATAAAAAGATATTATGATAGTGTGAGATAGATATGGAGGTTGAAAATTATTGGGAGGGATGGAGAGTCTCTCACTTAGGTGGAAAAAGGGGGAAAGAGGTAAGAAAGAGATATGAGGTGGGAGACGCATAAGGAGAGAGAAAAGAGATAGGAGATAGAAGGAGAGAAAGATATCAAGAGTGTGAGAAAGAGATGTAAAGAGAGAGAAAAAGAGAAAGGTTGAGCAAAAGAGGGAAATTGAGAGAGAGAGAGAGAGTTAAAGTGAGGGATTGAAAGAGAGAGAAACAAAAAGGGGGGTAGAGAGGCAAAATGTGAGAGGGAGGCAGGGATCAAGAGTAAGAGAGTGAGAGAAGATGAGCAATGACATATAATGAGAGTGTGAGAGATACATAGAGAATGAGAAAGATAGTGAAATGAGGGAGGTAGACAAACTAAGGGAGCATGAGAGAGAACAAAAATGAGAGATAGAGAGGGTGGAAAGAGAAAATTGTTAGAGAGAGAATAAGAGAATGAGGAAGAGAGGGCAAGGCAAAGAGAGAAGTGAGGGAGGGAGAAAGGAAAGACCATGAGAGAGAATGAGAATGAGGGATAGAGAAGGAGGGAGAGATTTTTTATTCTTTCTTCTCTCTCCCTCTCTCTTCCTTCCCTCGAGAGAGCATCTTCGCACATTCTCTCTCTCTTGCATTTTCAGTCATGCTCTCGCCCTCCCTTTCTTAATCATGCTCTGTTTCACTCTCACAGTCTCTCATGGTTTGTCTGCACCTCTCTCTTTCTTGTTTCTCTCATTCTATCTATGTATATCTCTTTTCCTCTCTTGTATTCTCTCACTCTCCACTCTTTTCTCAACCTCTCAATATCTCTTTTCACTCTCACATGCTCTATTTGCTCTCACTCTCCACTATCCCCTTTTCTCTGTCACTTTCTCTCCCTGTACTTCTCTTACTCTCACTCCCTCCCTCTCATTATCTCTCATAATTTTTCTCCTTTATTACTTT
>NW_018221208.1:3860-5603 GCF_001263595.1 Phalaenopsis equestris
GTTTCTCTTCATATCTTGCTCTATTTTTTTTTTCTATCACTCTCTCTCTCCCTTCCTGATGCTCCCCTTCTCACACTTCTCTCTCATTCTCCTCACTCTTTTTCTCTCCCCCTAACCTCTCTATATCTATCTTTACTTATGTCTCTCTCTCATTTCTATCGTTATTCTTATTCTCCCACTTTTTTACTCTTTTTGCATCCCTCCCTCCCACTTACATTCTACCTCACTCTACCTCCCTATTTCTTTATATATCCCTCCCCTTTTCTTGCTCTTTCTCCCTCACAATCACTCTCCCTCTTTCTCCCACTTTCTCTCACTCCTCTTTCTCTCTTTCTCTATCTTGCTCTATCTCACTCTTGATTTCTCTCTTTTGCTTTCTCCTTCCCTATCTCTCTTCTCTCTCCCTCTCCTTATCATTCTCCCTCTTTCTCCCCATCACTCTCTCTCCCTCTCACCTCACTCATGCTCTCTCCATCTCAGAGAGAGAAAGAAATCCTCTATCTCTGCATATATTTCTCTCACTCGCTCTATTGCTATATCTCTCTACTCTCATTTTCCTTTTCAATCTCACCCCCTCTCATTCTAAATATATTTTTTCCCTCCTCTTTGTCTCACTCTTTTTTTTACTCTCTCTACCTCACTATCTCTCTTTCTATCTCTTTCTCTCGCTCTCTGTAGCTTTATATATCTCTCTATCACCCTTTCCTTTTGTAAGTATCTCTCTCTCCTGTCTCTCTCACTCACTTTCTCTATTTCTCCACTTTCTAACTCACTCTCCTCTGGTCCACCTCTCTCTTACTCTCATTCCCTTTGCCTTGCTCCTTATGTTCCACTCTCTCTTTCTCACACTCTCTCTTACTATTAATATCTCTATCTCTCTCCCCATCTTTCTCTTTTCTCCCTTTCTCTCTCTCTCACTCTCTCTCTATCTCTCTCTAGCACTCTCGTTTCTCTTGCTCTCTCTAAAAAGAAACAGAGAGATCAGGTGAGAAAAAAAGAGGGAGGGCAAGAAAGAAGAAGAGAGCATCTCCATATTGAGAGGTATTAGGAGAGAGAAAGGTTAATAGATAAGGTTAATAGATGGATGGAAGAGAGAGAGAGCGATCAAGAGAAGTCAAGAGAAGGCAGGAGAAGACAAAAAGAGATAATAAGAGAGATAGAGGAAGAGGAAGAGGGAGAAATATGAAGAAGGGAGGGTGAAGGAGGGAGAAAGAGAGAGTGGGATAGAGGTAGAGGGAGTGATAAAGAGAGACTGTGATGAAGGTAGGGAGAGTGAAAGAGTGACAGTTCAAGATATAGGAAGAGAGTGGGAGATAGAGAGAGCATTGATTTCACCCTATTCCTCTGCTATCTTGCTTCTCTCAGTCATTCTCTCTCTCTGTCTCAAACTATTGAACTATATCTCCCACTATCTATTCTTTCTCTCCCTCACTATCTAACTTTATATCTCTCTTTCCCACTCACTTAACTCTTTATCTCTCGCTCTCTCTCACTCTCTCTCACTCGCTCATTCTTTCTCAATATGCTTCTCCCTCATATTTTCTCTCCATGCTCCCTTAATTAATCTCTCTCTCACTATTCTCTACCTTGAATTTTCTTTCTTAAATCTATTACCTTTCTCTTTCTTCCTCAAGCTAACAACCCTTGTTTATCTCCTGATCTTATCTCCTAATCTCTAGCACTCTTTCTCTCTCACTCTCTCTCTATATCTCCTCACTCTGCATCTCACGCTCCTTATTTCTC
>NW_018221209.1:0-374 GCF_001263595.1 Phalaenopsis equestris
GGTGCAATTAATTTTAATTTGGTGGAGGTTTGGAGAGTGTTCTATCTCGGCCTAGGAATTGGGCTCAAAACTTGAGCTTGAGCAGTGGATTTGGGGGTTAAGGATGGTTGGGTTAAGCTTAAGTGGTCTCAAGGAAGCATTGGAAGCAATTTGGCAGAGTTTCCCAAGGAATTTCAAGCTCTCCCCCTTTGGCCATGGAGTTGGGGTTTGAATAGAAGGGCTCGGAGAGTGAATAGAAGGGCTTGGAGAGGCCACCAGGGGCAATTGATGGGTGTTTATGGTTGCTTAGGTGGAGGGAAGAAATTTCCAAGTGTCCAATTGGAGTTATGCACATCAGGTATTTTGAGTTTTGACCATATGAGCTCCCTTGGCCA
>NW_018221210.1:0-749 GCF_001263595.1 Phalaenopsis equestris
AGAAGCCGGATCTTCTCTGTGTGAAGCCAGATCTTTGACTTAATAATAAGGTGCAATTCACTTTACATAATAATAATAATAATAGTAATAGTGATATTTTTATGTGATGTTAAGAATTTGACTGGTATATAAGTAAATATTAAAGTTTAAGGGTTGGACATGTAATAGATGAGATTTGTGAGACATCTATGTAGATCTCCCAAAAAAAAACTTTACAAAAAATAAAGAAAGCATGGCATGCAAACATTTACTATTGTAGAAACAAGTTTCTTAGCAACTCAACTTTGAATCACACTAATGGTGATTATAAAAAATCACTTTTTTATTAATAATAAAATGATTTCAAATCTGTCAATTAAATGATATAACTTGGTTAATTTGTTCTATTAATAAATGACCCCGGCCTAATCAATCAACTTGTTTTGAGTTCCATATGGTCTAATTATTATTTGGGTGAAGATTGAATTCAAAATATATGTTTATTATTTGAGATTAGGTTGTGTGGGTTTGTATTAGATAATATGAATTCAATAGGTCATATTTGTGTTAAATTGGTTGTGTTATTCCAATAAATTGCATAATCTATATAATAAATGTTAGAGGTATTGATTTAAATTTCTTGATCCATATAAAAAATGGGTTGAGTTTGAGTTAAGTAGATTAGGTTGGGTTAGCTTTGAGTTAATCCTGTGCATTGATCCATTAACATGAAATGACACCATTTGTTATATATATATATATATATATAT
>NW_018221210.1:1686-4584 GCF_001263595.1 Phalaenopsis equestris
AAGCCTATCTTATGTAAAAGAACTCCATTATGGATTATAAAAAATCTTACAAACAAACATTAAAACTTCATGGCGTGTTATTTAACAAATCATGATGTTCTCACTTATTTACTATAAGATTAGACAAAGTCTAATTAGAACTCACAAATTTACCAGAAGATTATACAACTTTTGAATAGAAAAACCTAAGTGTGAGCTAACTTGCTAGAATAAGGAAGTTTGACACCTTGTTGTTCAACTTAGAATCTAATGATGTTTCCTTAAAATTTTGCTTCATTTAAAGTAAATTGAGAGAATAAAATGCACTTTTTTCTCAATTTTTATGATTTGTGCTTGGTTCCATTATAACAAATACATGATAAGGTTTACTTGGGAAATATAAATAATTGCATTATTACATTTATTATTATTAATATGACTCATAGTCCTCTCTCAAAAGTAATGAAAAGTTATTTTTTGACCAAATAAAATAAAATGAATGTTCACTCAAATTTTTCTCAATCAAATAAATGGGAAAAAATTGATTTGAATGTGTAAAAGCTAGTTTTTATTAAAACTAAATGTCATTTTCATTTCCTTTATTTCAATTCATGCAAATCATTTATCCAACTTTCTATACAATGGTATAAACTCTTACCAAAAACTTTAAAGCATGAGATAGATATCATTAATAACAATCACCTTAGACCCATAAAACTTAAGTGCATACAAGCTCTAAGCAAGCGCAAAGGATGACAGCCAAAGATGCTTTAATAGAACTCATTGTTCGTGGATACTACCTAGAATGGCTTTGTAGCAAGATCAATATGAGACATTGCAAAATTATAAAATAATTATTAGTAGCAAAATCAAATAATCATAAAAACCATTAGAGCGAAGGAGCTTAGAGGGTTAGAATTGGGAAATAAATATGATCAAAAAATTTACCAAATCATGAGAGAAGGAGAAAAATGGAAGTCAAGGAGAAGGTGACAATGGATTCAACCTATAAAATGTAAGAACAAGCTGAACTCTAGAACGCTTCAACTCTTAAGAGCTAGAGCTATTAGACAGTGGTCTCCTAGTGAGGAGGTGTGACCTAAGTGGTCATTAGCATTTAAAAAAGATTAAGGGGCATATGATTCTAGAGATATGAATTTATGTAACTCATAATACACATAATAAGAAAAATATGTTCATTTATAGTTGGTCAAATATGTCTAATAATCAATTTTGGATAAAGATAACCCAAAATTCCTATATCTTTTTTGTATTAGATCTCATTACACTTCCTCATGTAGCCATTGTTGATTTATTCATTCTTTAATGTGAGATTTCTACTTATAGAGAAGTAAGAGGACCATGATAGTGTGGTTAAATCAAATGAGGTTGCTTAATTATATGATGATAAATATGGGTAATTATATTTAATATTTTAATAATATCATAGAGATATTATTAAATTGATTATTTGAAAATGCATATCATTTATATTGCTTATGCAAGAGAAAGTAGTTGTAAAGAGGTCATTTATTAGAAATTGAATGTATGGCTAGATATAGAGTGAAAGAAAGATGTTTGAAACAGGTTTTATTAAAGATTGAAGGAGGATTGAACCTTATTTGAATTGTTCAAA
Source organism: Phalaenopsis equestris (assembly GCF_001263595.1). Lineage (NCBI taxonomy): Eukaryota > Viridiplantae > Streptophyta > Magnoliopsida > Asparagales > Orchidaceae > Phalaenopsis > Phalaenopsis equestris. Next base: position 3,302 of record NW_018221210.1, read on the forward strand.
CCATGTTTGACCTTGTTTAAATGAGATTTGAACATTGTTCAGATGATGTTTGAAAGTTTTTACTAAAAGTTAACCACTGTCTTATCTTATTTTGGCTATCGATCAAACATGGTTCAATCTCAATTTAAATAATTCAAAATATTATATGGAATATTTTACATCTGATGGAACTTAGTTTAAATCAACTTTGAACAAAATTATTGTCTTGCTTATTTTCTACCTAGAACATTTTCTTATACATATAAATCAACAATTGATATTCTTATGTTGTGTGAAGGAAAATGAATAGAAGAAAACCAAGTTAGATGGAAAGTTTAATGACAAGCATTGTGGTAAATTTTGGGAGAAAATTTATTTTCTTAAGAAGTGGGCCTAACCAATCTCAAGTAAAAGAACACTTACAAAAAATTGTTATCGTAAAAAAAATCAAGTTAAAAAGACAAAAAAATTTGCTATTTGTAATAAATTGTCAAATATCATACAAGAAAACATCAATTTTCTATGACATGCCACTTATCACCTAATAATGTTCCCACTTGATTTCCATATGAATATACAAAATCTAATTAAAAAGAGTAAGGTGTGAACTGAATTTAAAAGAATCACAATAAATAAATGCTTAGTAATGTAACACATCGTGGGGCTCAGAAAAAAAAAGTTGAAGGTTTAATAAGAGTCAAAACTAAATCCTAAGCAAGCGATCCAAGAAAAGTCCTACTAACAAGTGTAAATCAAGAATCAATAAAAAAACCCATTTATGAATTATTTCAATTTAAATTTGTATTTTTTAATTAATTATTTACTTATTTTATTTTACCTTGGAGCATATTCATGCATTTATAAAAATGATGATGTTGGAATAAGAAAAGTTTACTTAGTTGTAACTCTTTTTTGTATTGATTGTCAACCATGCTTCTTTTTCTCCATTTTTTTCCTTAGTCCAAGTGCTATGTAACGCTTCAAAATAGATACTAATGACCATTATGGTTTCTAGTTTTGAAATAAATTATTTTAGTGGTGAAAAGTTCTTCATTTGTTTACTGCTTGTGGGCTATGATTGTTATCTTTTCATTAACAAAAATAAGTAACTATATTTATTTCTTTTTAAGCTATCCATTATTTTTTTTTCTAACACCTAGTTTAAAGTCTTTATACGTACTCATACACTTGATAAGAATTTCTAAGACTAACAAACTAGCAAACAAAACCTTAAAAACTATCCCAAACACTTCCATACTGCTCTCAAACAAAATAATGAATGTTATGATAGTCTCACGTTCCCT
>NW_018221210.1:4594-26553 GCF_001263595.1 Phalaenopsis equestris
CTACACCATGGCATCTGCTTAAACTCAATAATTTTATATCATCTACACCAAATAATAAGGCAATATCCTAAGCTAGTCATTCACCATAATTTCTAATCCATTTACACCAATTAAACCCTATTTCTAAGGTAATCTTTTATATTAACTCAAACTAGCCCGATCTGAACTTATCTTGGCATTGATTTTACTTAAGCTCTATACCCCTCACAATTCCACCGTGAATGTGAGACCATATCCTTAGACAATACACTATAGATCCATAGCCACTTTTGTTCAATAATTTCACTAAAAGTTCACCCCTTACCATCATATTTGATATCAAAGTAAACAAGAGAAGATGTAAATCTTGTTAAGACTTTGTGACAACTATAGGGATTTTATTATTACTGACATACTTATAAAAGCTTTCAAGTAACTTCAAAAGTTTTTAAATTCAATCTATCTTTTATATGAGTGATTATTTTTATTTTAATATTTATAATAGCATTCATATGTCTTACAAGTGTATTAGTCCTGGCAAAATATCTATTTAGTGAGCTCCACCATAAAACATAACTAATGTGAACTTAACTTTTAAAATTTTTCCTTGAATGAAAATCTTATTAATGGAATGATCCACTTCAAAACAATAAAATTTTACCCTAATGCTAACAAAAAAAATATATGATATAATTTATTTTTATCATAAAAATTTATTATGACATTAGTTGCTTATCTAACAAAACTTTTTAAAAAATTATGATTTGAAGGACCTAAGGCTTATTAGTTCTAAACTTTCTTTTTTTCCTTACTTTAAATTTTACATAAATAAATATTCTTTTATAAAATTTGTTATGTTTAAATTGAAAAGAAATCTTAGTAAAAAAGATTATTTTTTAAAGAATACTAGGGACAAAAAATGTCCATATACCCCAACCTCATCTAAAAGTTATTTTAGAATTGAAATAACTTTATTTTTACATTTATATATTTTCTCTTTCTCATATATTGTCTTATCTCTCTCATCACCCTCTCTATCTCTCTCTCTCTCTCTATCTCTCTCTCTCTCTCTCTCTCTCTCTCTTTTTGAATTATCTTTGTAACCCAAATTAGTCTCCTAAAACTAGGTTAAATTTTTTACTCAACTAGCAAATACTTTAGATATGAAAATCCTGTTGTCATCCATTTTTTATGCAACACATACAAGACATCCTTTCAGAGTGACAAGAGAGTGTATCGAGATCATATGTATCTTACCGCGGCTCAAGGTCCCATAAGACCTTCAAGTGAACGTTATGGGCACAATAGTTGGGATCTGCACCACCATATTAATGCTCTGAGCGATCGACATAAAGTCGGCATCACTTTCGGTGCCCTTTGCATTGACATTTGTCCCTGCATCATGAGGCTGTCTTGGTGATACAGATGTTCTCGTGACATGGACCTTCAACGAAATTACTCTGCACATGTTCGTACCTTAAACATAAGGTCTAGACCAACGGATTTTGCACTGAAACCATTTTTACTCGGTGACACACATATTGAGTGTCTTCTTGAGCCCTTGGGATACATTTACGGCCTCTACAAATGTTCAAAGATCATGTCCTGCTCATATTCGGTCCTTCGGAGCCCCCATGACCATCCAAAGTTCCTATAACGGGAGTCCGAAGGTCAAAAAGAGCTAAGGGCCCTGTGTGACCAAGCCTAAATTTGGTCTGGCCACATCAAACCTTTGGTGTGACATACCCAAAAAATGGGAGTAAGCATGCTCAAGCCCCTAAAGTACTGTGACACTCTCAATAGGGGCATGGTCATGCCCAAAGTCGATGTGACCACATCGAACAAATAGAGGCCTCGACCAAATTATGTCGTGATGAGGGTGTGATTACACCCTAAACTCTCAACAAACGTGAGTCATGTCAGCTAGCGTGACCATGCTTGAAGGCAATGTGGCCACACCACTCAAACATAGAGCCTGACATAATTATTTCGGGTCTCAAGTGTGACCACACCGACCTCTCCTCCCGCGACACTTTCAGTTGGGGTGTGACCACGCTCTATTTGATGTGTCCATGCTAGTAAAACCGGAATCGCTATCTTTACGTGGCGGTCCTCGAATTTTTGTCGACGCTGTCGTCTAATCGTCGGATAATGCTTTTTATCTGGCTCTTCATCCCAAAAAGGCATGAGGAGTAACCTATGCCCATTCTTAATGAGGCAAAGGGTAATTTATGGCTTGGAACTAAGGGATATCTTCTCTTGGAGCTGAAGTAAGAAAGAGGATCAGGCCATTTGTGATCAACTGAGCAGAAGGAGCAAGGGAGCTTTTGAGGGAGCTTTAAGGATTAGATTCATCATATTTCTCGAGGAGAAGGTCAGGGAAGTCAGTTCTTCCATCTTTTTTTTCTTTTTTCTTCATTTTTCCCTCATCTCCACCATCTTCTTTTTCCTCTCCAAAAACTCTCCGTGAGTTGAGCTTAAGAGAGCTTCTTCTTGACCTTAGAGAAGGAGAACTTTCGTAGATGACAAAGCAACCATCCTCCTTCTCTCAAGAGGTGAATAATCTCTCCTGGTTGGAGAGGACAAAAGTTAGGTAGTCTATTTGAAGTCCTTGTTATAGTTCTATTGATTTGATTGCCTCAATCAAGCATCATTTTGTATGCTTCTTTTTTTGTGTTTACTGGGGTGTGAGATATGCGCACTAGTATGTCAGGGGTGGTCTTCTTACAATGAGCCATGTATAACAGAGAGGAGCATTATTAAGTTAACCTAACACCTTTTCTATAGGGGTTGCTTAGCTCTCCTCCCATCGGACATATTTCACTATGTTGCACATAAATAGTTTTTGATACTAACCCAGTTTTCATGCAGGTCAAGTTTTTTTAGACTTTTTCATATACTTTTTATAGTCCCTAGGCTTGAGTCTTGTATTAGAAATAAGTTACAGGCATGGGTGGCTAATTTGCATTACCGTGTGACAAGAACCGGGAGCTATAGGCTCGTGTCTTGTACCTTAATTCTGATTTTCTCATTGATGTATAACATTACGACCATATATGTATATGTGGTTCCTGGACGTCTTTTTATTTTTCTGGGATATGTTGTCAACCCAGCGACACCCTACATTTATATTCGTTTATGCTTGGCTTTTTTTCTTTTACATTGCTCAGTGTGCTTGCTAATTACTCGTTCTTTTGTTATGGCTTGTCCACGCTCTTTGTTAATTTAATTTAGGCTCTCCAAGGACCTAAAATTATAAATTTTCTACGAAAATTTTTATAAAAGATTGAGATTAATTAAAATTTAGGTTTAAAACATCTCAACTTTTTCAAAACCTACTTTTTACTTTTCTATATGACCTTCAAACCAAATTTTAAATGGAATGTATTGTATGACTATCACCCAAGTCATACTAAGAGGGTATCTATATTAGGATTATTAGCTCACTGCCTCATTAGCATGTCCTGAGGAGAAACCCCGCGCTTCTTCAATCCAAGTGTCTCAAGATAGATTTCTACTTAGGTGGTTATCTAGCGCGCTTAGGGTGTTAGAGGCTTTCTCGACCCAGATGGAGGAATAATTCCTTTATGGGAGCATCTTTAGGTTTGTAAATGTACCTCCCTCCTCTTTCTTTCCAGCAGATTTCATGCCACTTTGGCAGGTATAAGTCTCTCTTTTACTTTATACCTCAATAAGGTCATATGATTTAGTGTTTCTTTCTCTTAACCTTAAGGCTACCTAGATCCCCTTGTACGATGCAATTTATGAATTGCTAACAAGGGATCTCTGGTTATGTTGCAACCTTTATGACCAAGTAGACATAGGGTTCTAGTAGCTTGTGATGACAAATTTGTGGTATCCCAACCCAACAATCTCTAGCCAATTAGGATTACTCCACACTTCCTTTGATTACCCACTTTGAGTCATTTCGTTCCTTAGATGCTTCGTTGATGTCGTCTCGTAGACCTAGACTATGGTGAGGCCGACCGCTCGTTTGGTATACGGTGATTCACCCTCTCTACCTTTATGGCTTGCTTAGGCTTGAAAGCATAGTGCGGACCATATGGAGTGACCCAATTATTTCATAGGTCTCGTTTGCTAATGAGTTGTTACCCATTTGGGATAACAAGTGACTCAATATCTGTCTTGTAGCTTTGCGAGAGCTTTGAAGGCACCGAGATGCTCCTATAAGATAACTATCCTCTGTTACCCCCTCTAATTAGTCATCACTTAAATGTAAGCAAAATAACTTTAATCGAGAGCATTCTTGGACATCTCCCAATATACAATTAACCAAATTAGAAACATCCATTTGGGAGTGCTCTTGGACTCAAGACAAATACAAATTTAGTTCTTTAGTTATTTGGGTAGCTTATGTAGGTATTCTCACGTGGATATTCAACTCAAGGTGTCTCGATCCGATTCTATTTTGACGTACGCAATTTACAGAAAGACCCCAAAAAAATCTATTAGAATGTTGTGAGACTAGATAAATATTTTAATAAGAATGATGCCAAAATATATGAACATTAATGATAATTGTAATATTTAATAAATCAATTATAAAATAATAAAAATCTACTTTGCTTCTTATATCATCTATAATCTAGATGAAGAGAAATTTTACTTAGATAAAGTGGAAGAACAATGTACAATCCACTCAGAAAAGTATAGCAAAAACTAACAACTAATATAGAAATGATGATGATTTTAATGATCTTTCTCAAAAAACTTAAAATTATAGCACCCACTTATGATGACATCGCTAAAAGAACTCTTAGATTTGTTTGTTTATATGGATAAATTCTGTAATAGGCAAATATAGAATGATTACCTAAGAGAATTTATTACAAGATCAAATAAGATGAACATGCTAAATTTTATTAAACAGTTCATTTAGCTAAAAAAAATAATGAATAAGTGGAACTAAGCAAACCTATATATAGTTGAAGAAAATAATTAAAACTAGATATTATTGTAGGCCTCATGATAAGAAATCATATGGTCAAATTTGAACTTTAAGATTGGGCAGCCGTCTTATAATTTTAAATTTAAATATTTTCTAAGAACTCATTTTTAAAACTGGTTATACTAAAAATAATTGATAATTAGCTAATAAATTTATCATTGAACTTATGAGTGACCTTAGAAATAAGGTTGATTTGTTTAATCAACTTATCTAAAAAGATGTTTTTATTAAGCTCACTAGCTGAATAATAGATAAGAAAACTTAGTTTCTTCTTTAGATTAATGAATTATGCCCCCTCTCATTGTACTCATTGTAAGACATAAGTCTACCACTAGGCCCACCCCACCAACCGACTTAACCCTTTTAACTAATGCTCCTATTAAAGAGCACAGTAAAATATTGAGTATATAATCTACTTCAAATGTCATAAGAAAGTTCATACTCAAAATTAAGGGAAATTATAAATCTTATATTTAATAAAAAATAGGACCTCATAATTAAAAATCTTGAAGAAATTTACAATGACTTGTCATTATATGATAAATAATGGATTATATAGATAACCTTCACAATATATTATGATATGTTTGATAGTAGCTAATGATGAAGCAAAATATTAAAAAAGTAGGAATATTTTTAGCATGTATATTATGTATAATGAGAGGAAGTGCATGCTAGTTATGAATGGGGAAGTGCAATGATTCTTCTTTCAATTCAAAAGATTACAAGAGCTAACCTACAAACTAGACGATACTCAAAACAACTTCATATTTATTTTATCAAATATACCCTTATTTCCATCGTAAGTAGATTTTTTAATTTCAATCATGCTTAGTACTTATAAAGATCCAATTTAGATCAATGTCATGAGAAATTTCATACTCAAAATTAATGCAATATTCAATTCTTATTTTTTAAGAAAACATAGGACCTCACAAATCAAAATCTTAAAAATGTTTATGATGACACCTCATTATTTGATGTAAAGTTGATTATGTAGATAAAAGATACAGTAATATTATGAGAAGCTCCTATAGTATTTAAGAATGATGCAAATGACTAGATAAAGAGAAAAACTTTTAACATGTATATTATGTATAATGAGAGGAAGTGCATGTTTGTCTTAAACAAGGAAGTATAATGAATGTTTTTCAACTAATAAGATTACAACAATGACAAATTGAACCTTACTTATAACCCTTTCGTGTTAATTTGGTTAACTATGCATGTGTTTCCATCTCAAGTAGACTTTTTAGTTCCAAACAAGATTGATAGTTATAAAGATAAAATTTAATTTGATGTCCACCCTACAGATATTGTCCATATTTTGTTAGCATGAATTTAATTATATAACTTAATTGAAAAATATTGCGATAGAAAGAACATTTATATTTTTAAGCACAATAGCAGAACCTATAAATTTATGATGTAAAGTCTCTAAAAATGTGTCACTTATATTACCTCATAAGTCAAATTTTGATCTTTTGATGACACAAACTATCAAGAAACAAACCAAACTTCAACTGATTATGATAGGGACTCAAAATTCTAATAGTCATTTTAATTTGTCTTGTTTCTTAAGTATAGAAATATAAGTTATAGGATTAAAATTTTAAGAAATGAGATTTTTGATCAAACTAACATTCACCTTTTACATGCAAATAAAATCACTCCAAATTTTAATGAAATTCACATACCTAATGTGGTCATACCTCTCCTTAGATTTAATAATGTTGAAACGAATGAACAACTTAAGGAACAACTTTTGTTAGAATCATTTAACATGTTTTCGATTTTGTTCTATGTTTCCAAGTTTTCAACTGTCCACATTATGGAATAAATCCCACTACATATATAAATTAAGTGTCAAATTGAGGAGTTATTTTATAGAAGAAATTCATATAGATAAAGCGTGGATGGTCGGGTCAAGGAGATAACACCTTGATTGTTTAATTTGGCATGCTTAAAATAATTTGAATAATGATTTTATAAGAGAAAAGCTATCAAGTTACTTCAAATGAAACAACCACTCAAACAAACCTAAACCTAAGAGCTACCAAGCTTTGACTTCAATAAGGAAATAAATTTCAATAATTTTCATTCATCCTCAACTCTAACTCATTACACAAACTAATATTCTTTACATGACAAAACATCTAAAAGAGGGAGAGGAAAAATAAATAAATCGTAATTTGAACCCTAAACACTTCATTTGCATCTTTTTTTTATTCAACTAAGGATGCTCCCATGGTTAGAAAAAATTTAGGGCTTCCGTATAAGTATTTCCTCAAAAGTTTTATTTTGAAAATTCTATGATATATAGAAAATGTGATGTTGTGTATAATATTTTATTATATTTTTTGTAATAATTTTATGCTCTTTTTCAGTATATTTTGTGTGTATATATGCAATATACATGAAAAAATTTAACACTTGCAAAAAATTTGAACGAATTATGAACTGACATTCAAGTGTTTGAAGGAATCACTCTGGTGGTAGATTGAGAGCATTGCAGTGCCATATACATGGAGCCTCATCAGGACATCATGATGTGTAAAGTCAACGCTAACGTGCCTAGAGACCAGCACCACAGTGCTCACAAAAGCACGCTCGATGCCCAAATACGAAAAGTAGGAGGCACAAAATGTGGCAACCAAACCCACTGTTACTGCACTCATAGGTAGCACCCCGATGTTGCATCCCGAGTGCCTTGACACACCCCACCAATATAGGGTGGCTTTGTGGTTTGCTAATTGTTTTGTCGAATGAATGTATTAAAAATGTAAAATTGGTAGTTTTTGGGGACACTAAAAAGCCATCTGGAAACTTATAGGGAGTGGAAAGTTACTGGTGAGTGTGAGGAAGTGATAGTGAGCGAATTTTTCACTTATTTATGTTCGAGTGAGAGAGTGTGTTTTGTAATCAAGCAAAAAAAGAAATTTTTTGTGGTGATCAATTCTTGAAAATAAGGAATTCTTCCAAAAATTTTTTTAATTCCTTTAACGTTTGTAATTTGGTTTGATCTATTCAATGCAAGTCATATTTTTTAGCCAAGATGATTAAATTGCAGCAGTTGGATTACATACATTTTTGTGAAGTATGTGCTATGTTTTTTTCTCTTCTTGTGTTGGTGGTGTTGCATTGTTTCATGAAGGCCATCTCTCATGGCTAATACTTTCATAATATGGCATTATTAGCTTATGTAGTTTTTTTAACTTGAAACAAATTTTGATAGTACTTGTGGTTTTATGAGGTATCTAAATAATGTAATGCTATTATTGTGCCATGTTTTCTTCCGACATATATCATGCAATCTTGTATCATATCAGACATTTGTGTCATGATGCTTTGATGATTTGATAATCATTCGCTTAATGACATAGTGAGCTAATCTTTGGAGAAATCACAACGTTCTGTTTTACATGTGGCAAAAATTCTCCTGTCACGTGTCTATTTTATCCATTTTAAAAAATAATTTTTTCAATTTTATTTAAGAAAATAAAATTTTAAAAATTTCTAATTTTAAAACACGTGTGCTAGTTTTGTAAATAGTAATATTTGAGCGCTGTATATGTAATTAGAAGTAAAGAGGTAATATTTTAAAATTTGAAATAAAAAAATAGAAAGAAAACAGGGTATTCTTAAAAAATCAGATTTCAAATTTTCAAAACCTTCCCTCTCGTCGTCGAGGCGTCCTTCCCTTCTCTGCCGCAACCCTCGCCTGCATCACTATCCCTCTACCGGTTTTTCTCAGACTCTTCCCCTCTCTGCTCAAAACTCTAGCTCATGTCCCTCACCCTACTCGTTTCGCCAAAACTATTGCTTTTGTGTCTGAACCCTCGCGATACAATCCGATTAGAGCTAACTGGGAAGGCAACAACTGGATTGCGACGTACTGAGACCCGAAACTCCAATCTTTCTCTTCGTTTCGCTCCGCCCCTACCCGAAACCATCTGGGATTTACGGCCGAAATCCGTGAACTGCGGATTTATCGCATTCGCGGATTTATTTTGTCCAAACCGGCCATCTGGGAAGATTTAGGTTAAATCCGGCTCTAAATCCGTTACCAGACAGCGGAGCTATTCTCCCCACTGTCGCTGGCCTCGATTTTCCTTGAGGATGCCGAGGGCTCGAAACAAGAAGAGGAAGGAGGCAGCCGAATCTATTCCAAAGCCCGACGCCGCTTCTCTTGATGGCGGGGACGCCATCCCACACTTCCACGATCGGCAAATAGCTTTCAACCACCGTGAAGGTATGATTTTTTTAGACTTATATACTCAACCTTACTACGAAGCATTTGATTGTATTTTATGGTACATTTTCCGGTTCGAATGTTTGCTTTGGTCCCATTTGGAAGGATTGCCTTTAATGAATTATAGTAACAAAGGTTAATTTGAAGAGAGAAGAGATCTGCTGAAAATACCAGATTCAGGATTATTAACTTCTTTAAACTGCATTTTACACATAAAAGCCAAGAAAATGTTTGAATTGCCTCGAGAGTGTTGTTCTCCGGAAAGTATTTATGATTCTCAATTTAGTTTGTTTGGTGAAGTGGAGAATGGTTTAGTCTGGGAGGGAGTATGTTTTATTAACTCTCTTCCGTAGGCTGAATTGGCTGAGTGGATGTGGGGTAAGATCTAGTTACATTCTAAATTCAGCCTTAGGAAAGGTGGGGAAGGAAAGCTGACTCAACCATTGGAAAACTCCTTCGCAGTGGACAGAATAAGGATAGTTTTTTTGCCTTTGGTTGAGCTGAAACAGAAATCAAGTTGATGCATTTTCAGTTTGAAATTAATGAGCACGACATGCTTACTCAAATTGAGATTGGCTCAAGCTAACCTGTGGCTTAGTACAAATTGCTTTGAGCCGAACTTGGATCAACTTGAGTTATTCCGAACCCTATTTTTTGGTTGCTTAATGTAGAAATGATTCCTACGAATTATATTCCTAGATCTACTTTCCTTGAATAGTTGAGCAACATTATTTGAGGCCAACAATTTGTTGTCTGTGAAAATCTCTCACCTTGATCATTTATTTAGTCAACATTCTACTTTGGCAATATAGCGAGCAAGAAAAACACACTAAAACAGCCTGTAGCTCTCGGTTAGGGAGGAATTGATGCAAATCCGGAAGAAAATATGGAGATGAATATCAACGCAAAGACAAATCCGTAAGGGTGATAATTTAATTCCATAATCCGTGCAATCATAAAGGAGTTTTGAAAAGTTAGCATTTTTGGAAGTTAATTACTTATATTCTGTATTTTATTATGTTAGATATATTGCTTTCGGAATTTGAATTTCTAGTTATTGTTTTCTTAATTTGATGGGACAATAATATTTATTGCTTTCTTAATTTAATTTCTTAGTTGTTACTTTCTCAATTGGGATGAAAATACAGTTATGTAATTTGCTCTTTAATGGAGTAATGAGAGAAAAGGAGGTAGCTTTTCTTTGGTTGTTAATTCAACTTTCTTTCAGTTACAGCTGGTGAGTCTTTCAACACTATAAAGTGATTCTTAATTAGCCATCTCTTGAGATCAATGAGCTTTATGCCGTCGTTTTCACAACCTGGCTCTTGTACCAAATTGGTGTCTTTCCCTTAAGGCCAATATCTCATTTTTACAATTGTTGTGAAGCCGACCGTAATAAAGTGAAAATTTAGAACGAGAAATTCACGAAACAAAAACACAGCTGAAACACACAGATTTACGTGGTTCGACAAATTGCATATGTCCACGAATTTGTAGAGAATTTTATTAGCTTGAGGATTACATCGTCGACCATGTCGACTTACAAGATTTTCTCTCCTCTCATTCTCTATTTCTCGAACTCTCGCTAACCGAGGGCTACAGGAAACCGAAAAGGAATAACCTGGAAGAGTGGCTAACCCTTATATCTTCTCACGTCTTTCGTTAGCCTTGCAAGAAGCCAAGGAAAGCTACTGTATACAATTCCTTCTTCCCGTACGACAACACTGCCGAAGAATCAAAATGCGGAAACCAAAAGGGCAAGCAACCACCTTTCGATTCAGGAGGCCTCACCCTTTTCCCTTCTTTTGTCAGATCTCACGCCGAAGAAGCACCCAAGGAGCCAATCGCAGAAGAGAAACAAAGGGAGAGCATACACTTGCGATTTTGCTTACACTCGTAAGCCTCACGCCGAAGCATGTAATAATGAGAGTCAAAACCAAAAAAACCTTACGATTCCCTTATTTGTTTGGCCTTCTTACTCCTCTCCTACGTCACAACTAAAAAGATCCTTTTAATTCGTGAAGAGGGAGGCGGGAGAAACAGTAATCGGGCGGGATCCTGAACAACAAATCAGAGGAGGCAGGATCCTTTTTAGGAAGGAGCGGTAAGGAATCCAACAAAGAAAAATGTTAAAACATTTAATATATTGCCAATGATATAAGAACAATCCAAACATGGATGAAGTGAGCCGGGCTCCACGTTACCCAACAATTCTCGTACTTGGAGACCGGAACACTGGCTACATCGTTCTTTTCCTCAAACGTGGTATCCTCCATCCCTGCAACTCATGACCCCTCTTCAAGCTAGAAGACCAGTTGAAGTCGAGCACAATTTCAGCTTCTTCTTTTTCCTAGTCAGCTCCCAATTGCACGAATTTTCAACTTACCAGATTTCTTAATAGCTTTGAGGTTCTCCACCATTTGTCATCAGAATGTGATTCAAGGTTGGTGAGAAACGCTGTGGAGAACGTCTGTTCCCGACTGACCTGAGAACTGTAGTTGTATGGGTGGACGACTCTGCAGCTGATTGCGGAACAATATGAATGGGTGCCCCAGACCCATTCTTCTCATCACTTCCATCATTGTCCTGCACTGTGACCTCTGGTAGATCAACAAATCTTACATTTTTACTGTGGTCATCAATGATTGTGACATAATAACGAAAGCTTCCAAGAGATATTACTAGAGAAGGTCCCCACACATCTCTGTGTACAAGATCTAGTTTTCTTGTCTTTGACGCTACGCCAATTTTCAAGAAACTGACTTATTTCTGTTTCCCCATAATGCAACTCTCACACATGTCGAGATCAACTGACTTCAGTTCTACTAACTTGTCTCTGGACTGAAGTTCTTTCATATTTCTCTGACTTATGTGTCTATGCCTGCAATGCTACATTTTTGCTGTGTTCTCTGCAACTATAGTATCAACATTATCAATTAAACTTGTAGTCATATACAGTGTAAAAGTTTTCTTAACTCAAGTCAATACTAATGTTTTTTTGGTAATCTTTTAGGTGCTATCTGAGAACACTACTGAATGTCCACCCTCGTTGAGCTGTCCAACAGAAATGAGGTTTATCTTCAACTCAGGAATGTGCCTGACCTTTTGTAAAGTTCATTTGCTCTTCTTAGGGAGTGCAATATCAACTCCTTTCATCCCCATTATGTTTAGAGCTTTCCCATCAGTCAGATATATCTTCCCAAAATCACCTGCAACATAGTTTCACATCAACTTCTGGTGGTAAGATGTATGGAAGGAAGCCCCTGAATCTCATATTTAGTCATCAACAGAACTGTGAACTGTCAGCAATAACGCATTCTGTACTTCTTTAGTTACAACATTAGCGCTATCATTCTCATTTTTTTTGAGATTTCTGCAGTTCTTTTTTATGTGACCAATTTTGCCACAATTACAACAAACTGCTTGCTTGCCAGATTTTAAATTGCTCTTTCTCGCATGCTTTTATTTCGATCTTCATTTGTTTAAGTCCCTGTCCTCTATTCTTTCTCTGGAATCAACATTTACTACCGAACTCGAACCCAAGATCTCTCCAGAATCTTTTCTGCGCACATCCTCAACCAAAATCAAATCATAAATATAATTATATTTCAATTTAGATTTACCTGTAAAATTGCTAACTGTCATCATCATGGCTTTTCATCTATTTAACAATGAAACAAACAATATCAATATACGTATCTTATCGCCAAAATCAATTTTAACAGACGACAATTGATTTGTGATGGTATTGAAATCATTCAGATGTTGAACAACAAATACACATTCCGCCATCTTTAAGTTGAATAATTTTTTCATCAATCATATTTTTTAATCGTCGATGACTTTTCATGCATACCTGATAAAGTTGTCATAAGATTTGTAGTAATCATTTCCATGATGACTTTGTGGGCAACATATCTCGACAGAGTTAATCGAACAACACTCATAACCTGTCGATCCAACATATTCTAATTAGCTTCATCCATTTTCTCCGATCGTTTTTCCAGTAACGGAAGATGATGTTTTTTCTCATAGAGATAGTTCTCTATCTGCATCTTCTAGTAAAAAAAATCTATGCTATTAAATTTCTCGATCTCTGATGTCATTACTTCATCTCCAACCATCGCTTTCTTCAAATCCAAATTAAGGCTTTGATACCAATTGTTGTGAAAAGAAAACAACAATAAAACAAAAATTAGAACGAGAAAATTGCAAAACATAAACACAGTGAAACACACAAATTTACATGGTTTGACAAATTGCGTACGTCCACGAAGCTGCAGAGGATTTTATTATTCGAGGAATACACTGTTGATCGCCTCAACGATTACAAGAATAATTTATCTCTCTCCTCTCAATCTCCCTCTCTCCACCTTAAGACAGGGAAGAAGAAGAATAAAGAAAAACTTGTTGTTGCATTCCCTTTTTTTCCTTTTATTCGTAAGCCACTCTCATGAGAGGAAGCCTTTTGGAGAACCGAACACCTGCACCTATTGTTCTCGTGTCTCACACCTGAAGCAAATAGCTAAGAATTTCTATTCTGCTTGGAAGAAGCATATTGGAGTTTGTTTGCTAGAGGGTCTTTATATCCAATATTCTTCTGCAACATTTAGTGCATGGTGGAACCCTCATCAAAGGAAATCAGAGTTGGCGGGAGTCCAAATTCGGAAGGAGAGGAGGCAGGATTTACAAGAGAAAAGCTATAAAAGATATTTAGGGAAGGAATCTAATTAAGAAATAATTAATTTGCTGCCTTAAGCATCAGGTGACCGGGCTCCACCAATCTCAACAATTCTCCCATTTAGAGACTGGGACATTGACTGTATCTCCCACTGGTTGTGTCGTCTTTTCCTTCAACGTGATGTCCTCCGCCCTGCAACTTAAAGCTCCTGCCTTCAAGCTAGAAGATCAACTGAAGTCAAGCACAACTTCAGTTTCTTAAGAGCAACACTTTTAGTCGACATATCAGCGTCAACATAGTTTTGTACCTTCAAGTTATTTCCTGGGTTCCTCATGTATCTGCTTACATCTTTCATTGTATGGACAATATTTTGTCACTGCATAGACAATTTTTTTAACAAGTCTAGCATTGTACCTTTTATTGTCATCAAACCCAGTCTTCACCCAGTACACTGACTTATTGTGCAATGCCTCCTTTCTCGAAAGTTCTGTCAGCTCCCAAGTCTGATTCTCTGGCAGGGGATCCATCTCCTCATTCATGGCCATCTCTCACTTGATTGAATTTTCATCTTGCAAGATTTCTTCATAACTCTGTGATTCTCCACAATCTGTTAGCAGAATGTAATTCAAAGTTGTTGGGAAACACTGTGGAAAACGTTTATTCCTGACTGATATGTGAACTGTAGCTATAGAGGTGGAGAATGTCTATTCCCTCAAAGTCAATATCTCATTGATCTCAAGAGATGAACAATGCAGAATCACTCTATAGTGTTGGAAGATTCACCAACGGTAATTGAAAGAAAGTTGATTTGACAACCAAAGAAAAGTTACCTCCTTTTTTTCATTACTCCATTAAATAACAAATTACATAACTGTATTCCCATCCTAACTGGAAAGTAATAACTAAGAAATTAAATTAAGAAAATAATAAATATTATTTTCCCATCAAACTGAGAAAGTAATAACTAGAAATTCAAATTACGAAAGCAATAAATTTAACATAATAAAATATAGAATCTAAGTATTTAACTTCCAAAAATGCTAACTTTTCAAGACACCTTTGTGATTGCACAGATTATGGAACTAAATTATCATCCTTCCGAATTTGCCTTTGCGTTGATATCCACCTCGATATTTCCTTTTGGATTTGCATCAATTGCCGACTCTCCCGAAGAACTTGACTCCGACAAGTTTTGCTAAATGTAAGCAGAAAAAATATGTGGGTTTAAACGTTGGAGTTATGATGCTTGCAACTAGACAGAGCCTGAATTAGGATGATTCTTCCATTGAACTAAAAACTTATAATATCCTCCACGCCGATTTGTAACAAACTGGTGATGGAGTAATGGTGCAATTTCATCCCTTGGGCCTGTATTTTTAGGGACACGAATAATTGTGTCTTGTTGAGCCAGTATGTTTGTGGTTGCTGCCAATTGTTCCTCCGAGCCATGAAATTGAGTAATATCTTCAATATTGAAAACATGGTTGATTCTGTGGTCAACTCGCAACTCGATGACATATGCATTAGGCCCCAATCGTTTGGTCAGCTTAAAAGGTCCTACAAGCCAAGCATGTAATTTGTTGAAGCTCCCAAGAGGAAATCGTTTGGGCCTGAGGCGGACAAAAACCATGTCACCAACATCAAAGTACTTGTTCTTCCGCTTAATATTTGTAGAGGTCATATATGCTTCTGTGCTGAGTGTCAGGCGCCACTTAACTTCTGCGTGAATATCCTTCATGTAATTGGAAAAATCAAGTGCAGCTTCACTTGGTCGCGGTCGAAGCGCCAAAGGGTGGAGGTCCAATGGAGTGTGAGGGTGAAAACCATAGACTACTTCAAATGGTCTGCATCCGGTGGAGCGATTGACAAAGTTATTGACAACAAATTATGCATGTGGCAATAACTTGCTGCATGGTCGGTGACTAAGCACCTCAAAAAGTTCCCTAGGCTTCGATTGGTCGCCTCGGTTTGTCCGTCAGTTTGAGGATGAAACACACCAGAGAGTAGTAGTTTGGTCCCCATTTTTTCCCATAAAGTTTTTCAAAAATACTCATGAACTTAACATCCCGATCGGACATTATGGTGGCTAGAATACCATGCAGTCGAATTACTTATTGTAAAGATAATGCCGCTGTTTTGGAAGCACCAAAATTTTTGTGGCAAGGGATAAAATGAGCCATTTTTGAAAAGCGATCCACAACCACCATGATGGAATCATGTTATTGTGGGGTCTTGGGCAACCCCAACAGAAATAAATACTAATGTGCTACCAAGGCTTATCTGAAATTGGAAGGGGGGTATAAAGACCTGCTTGCGGTTTTGTGCCCTTATTTATTTGACAAGTCCGATAATGAGGCATTACTTTATGCACGTCACGATGTAGTCAAGACCAAAAGAATCGATCGGAGACTATAGATAATGTTTTATCAAACCCGAAATGTCGTGCTAAGCCCCCTCAATGAAGTTCTGAAATAATAAATTCTTTGAAGGAGTCACATGGAATGCACAACTGAATGTCATGGAATAAAAATCCATCTTTGATAGAATATGCATTTGGAACTGCGACCTGCCGTTTGTGAGCGTACTCCATATAGTACTGAAGTCCTTATTGGTGGAATATTGCTGTTTGAGGCTATCAAACTCAACAATATTAACTGACTAGACCATCAGCAGGTGCGGTATCCTGCTTAAGGCGTCGTCTACCTTATTCTCAATTTCGAATTTATGCTTGATGATGAAATCAAATTGTTGTAGGTAGTCCGTCCATCGAGCGTGCCTTGAGTCCAACTTACTTTGAGCATTCAAATGCTTTAAGGAATCATGATCTGTAAAAAGAATAAATTCTTTATGGATCAAATAAGGGTGTCAATGCTTAAGTGTTTGAACCAACACATAGAATTCCATGTCATAGGTTGAGTAGTGCCTACGGGTTTCATTGAGCTTCTCGCTATAGAAGGCGATAGGATGGCTTTCTTGGCTGAGGACTCCTCCTTACCCACGTGGGATGCATCACAAGCAACTTCAAAAATTTTGGAAAAATTCGGCAACTTCACAACTGAAGCTTCTCCTATTTTTCTTTTGATCCCAGTGAATGCTTTATCAACAGCCTTTGTGCCACAAATTTCCTGGAATTTAAACATTCGGTAATGGGAGGCATGTAGGGGTGTAAACGAGTCGAACACAAGCGAGCCATGCTCAGCTCGTGTTCAACTCGTTTATATTTCGAGCTCAAAAAGTGTGTTCGTGTTCGGTTCGTTTTCTTAACTAGTCGAACACGACCTGTTCACGAATAAAGAGTCCTTTTAACAACCCTAATAATGTAGCCATAAAACAATAAGAGTTTGAGCAAGATTTAAAAATTGTTATTTATATTAAAACATCATTTGAATATAATTTAATAATTTTTAGTCTATTTTCTTAATCAATATTTTAATTGGTTATAAATCTTTGTAGAATTGTAATCAATTAGATTTTTTTAAAATACTACTTAATATATGTTTTATATATATATATATATATATAGAACGAACACATCTTAGTTCGTGTTCGGCTCGTTAACTTATCGAACCAAATTAACGAGTCGAACGCGAACAACGAGCCATTTTAACAGCCCTAGAGGCATGATGGTACTGAAATTCCGTATGAACGTCGGTAAAATGTTGCTAACCCATGGAAGCTTCGTACTTCAGAAAAATTTTGCGGAGCGGGCCAGCCTTTAATTGCTTAAACGTTAGTAGGACCGGCTTCAAACCCCTGGTTTGAGATAATAAATCCTAGAATAGAAACCCTATTCTTTAAGAAGGAGCAATTTTCGTGATTTATAAAAAGTCGTTCTTGTTGTAATGTCTCTAATTCCCGTTGAACATGGTCTAAATGGTCCTGCAAACAATGGCTAAAAATCAAAATATCATCAAAATAGACGACTACGAATTTGTCTAAGACAGGTTTAAGTGTTTGTGTCATAACACACATGAATGTACTTAGTGCGTTGGTTAGTCCAAGAGGCATAACCAACCACTTAAATAATCCATCTTTTGTTTTGAATGTCGTCTTCCACTCATCTCTGGGATGGATTCAAATTTGATGATACCCGCTACGAAGATCAATTTTTGTGAAGACGGATGCGCCACTTAGTAGGTCAAGCAAGTCGTCCAGTTGTGGGAGAGGGAATCGATATTTTATGGTTATTTTGTTAATTGCTCTACTATCGATGCACATCCTCCAAGCATTATACTTCTTAGGCGTAAGTAGAAATGGCACGACACAAGGACTAAGAATTTCTCGTATGAAACCATTGTCAAGCAAGTGTTGAATTTGTCTATTGAGTTCCTCATTTTCCATTGGGCTCATGCGATAATGAGGTAGATTTGGCAGAGAAGAACCTGTAATTAAATCAATGGCATATCGTACCTCTCGCATTGGTGGTAGTTGTCTTGGCATCTCTTCGGCCATATTGTCTTGGAACTTCTCTAGCATCTTTGTAAATTCGTTGGGGATAATACTATCGTCCTGTTTAGCCTCTCGGTTCACTACTAGTTGTTCTTCCTTTAGAGCTTGAGTGAATTGCTGAATGGTTAACACTGGAACGACTTCTACCTTTTTTTGCTTCGGTTGTGCTTCAAATTCAGAGATCTACAAAGGGTCTAAAACAAATTTCTTGCCATTAAATTTAAAGGAGTAAGAATTGGTATACCCGTCATACAACACATTTATGTCATAGAGCCAGGGTAAACCCAATAGCAAATGACAAATGGTCATGGGAACCATATCGCACCAGGCCTCATCCGAATAACTTTTTCCCATTGTGAACCTCACTAAGCAACGATGCGTAACTAAAATGGGGTTAACTTCTTTAACCCAACTTACTCGATAAGGGGTTGGGTGTTTTTTCAGTTTTCAAACCCAAGTGTTCCACTACATCACTGTAAATCACGTTCATTCCACTCCCGTTGTCAATTATTACATTTAGTGCACGAACACCATGCTCCATTCGGGTATGAAAAATGTTGGTGCGCTTCCAATCAAGATCAGCACCTTGGATATTTTTCTTAGTACATGTCAAAACTCGGTGAATAACACAACTGGGCAAATCAGTTGCTCCCAATTGCTCTAGATCCTCGCTGTTGCTTGCTTCGTATTCTGTTTCTTCCCCTCCATCTACGGTGCCCACTAATCAAAGTTCCTTTTCACACACAAAGGATAATTTTTTTTTCTCTCGTAGAACATACTACAACAAAATGTCCAAACCCCTTGCACTTATAGCATTGTGGTCCGTCGCACATAAGTTTGGACTTTCCTCTTTGGTCACCCACCATGGCGTGTCTACCTTGGTCAATGGGTAGAGATGGTTTCTGGTATGCTTTCGTTTCTGTTTGGGATCCGTAGATGACATGCGTCTTCCGTTGGAGAATCTCAATTTTTTTTAACGAGTAAAGCCAATTGGTAAGCTTTATCAACATTTAGGATCCGTGCTATTAGAATCTCTTTTCTCAACTAATTACGTAACCCTGTGCGATATCGAGCTAGAGTTTGCTGTTCATTTTTCACCACCTGGCTGCGGACAATCAATTCATGAAAACGGTTTGTGTATTGGTCGACAATCAATATTATTTGCCTTAGTTGCAGCATCACTTCAAACATCATTTGCTCGTAGTTAACAGATAAATATTTTTCCTTTAGCCGCTCCTTCATTTCTTCCCAGTTGGACACTGACGCTCGTTGAGTACGACGTATTTGTTCTTCCACGCTACTCCACCAAGTTCATGCATGTCCTTTTAATCTCATACGGACATAACGTACCTTTCTATCTTCGAAAACAGAGAACCAATCAAAATAATTCTCAATAGCCGTCAACCAATTTTCAAAAGCATTGGGTTCTAATTTTCCAAGAAAGTCTGGAATATCGAACTTCATGCCCTTGGTTAGTTCATCACGAGGGTGACAGTCAAAGCCACGCCCTCTTCATCCCCTGAGAATTTCACGACCATTTCGTCTAGAGAGAGCTTCACGCTCACCAAATCCCCTAGAATCTTCATCCTCTTCATTATCGTCTACTTCAGCTTCCGGAGGAGCCCCACGCATCCTCCTATTATGCGGTACAAACTCATCTCGGATTTGACGCTCCTCCATGGTTTCCAATTTATGAATGATCTGTTTCCGAACAGATGCCAGTTGGGTGATCTGTGTTTGTATTTGGGCTAGATCAATATTTTGATTTTAGTTATTTGACATATTGTAAGAGTTACCATTACGGGTTACCGACATGAAATATTTGAATTCCTTGAGGTAGAAAAACCCGCTCTGATACCAATTTGGTGTCTTTCCCTCAAGGACAATATCTCATTGATTTCAAGAGATGGCTAATGCATAATCATTCTACAGTATCGAAACACTCACCAACGGTAATTGAAAGAAAGTTGAATTGACAACCAAATTAAAGCTGCCTCATTTTCCCTCATTACTCCATTAAATAGCAAATTACATAACAGTATTTCCATCCCAACTGGGAAAGTAATGACTAGGAAATTAAATTAAGAAAGCAATAAATATTATTTTCCCATCAAACTGAGAAAACAATAACTAGAAATTCAAATTATGAAAGCAATAAACTTAACATAATAAAATATAGAATTTAAGTAATTAACTTCCAAAAACGTGAACTTTCCAAAACTCCTTTTTGATTGCATGGATTATGGAATTAAATTATCACCCTTCTGGATTTACCTTTGTGTTGATATCCGCCTCCATATTCCCTTCCGGATTTGCATCACAGCCATATATCACATCCACGTATTTCTTCATTTTAAGGATTAGGAGGCTTAAGAATTTAACTTTTAAGGAAACTAGAATAAATCTCCCATTGAGGGTGATGTCTTTGAAGCCAACATAGTTCCTCTTTTGCATACTTAGAAGATATACGACTCCAATTGTTTTAGGTGATCTAGTATGTTTTCATATAAAACATATGATTCAACATCATGTGCTTAGTAGTAGACTCCATGAACTACGCCCCTATCTTTTCTTTATGTTGATTGCCTTGTTACATCAACAAAGCTTCATTTGAAGCCATTAAAGGAGGGATCCATAGGTGGATAAGGGAATCAAACAAACACAGGAAATAGTGGCAGGCCTTGTCTCCATCGATTGTGGAACTAACTTAAAATTATATCAGTTTAAAATAATCCAAAATTTATTCTGATTAAAGTTAATCATTAATTAAGTCCCTCCAATCCTTGCTCCATAATGCTTACCGTTGTTGATTGGTTACAAGATAAATTTTGGGGTTTGCTTATTGACTACATAAACACCTCTTCGATTTAAGGATAAATCCAACTTTCTCCCTTCTTGCATGCCTTTGAAAGCTCGAGTGTCTTTTCATTCTCCTAACTGATGCATGTAATGTTAAGTATGCACAAGACTAGAGATGCTCCAAAGGTATATCAATAAAATATTACTTTGTACTTTACTTAAGATTTACACTTTATCAGACCAGAATTTCGATTGAGTAACTAACCTAATAGTATGATCAACATATAAGCCCGAAATCATTCTAATTTAAGTTGGTCATTTCAAATACAAACCTAGGTTAATCAGGATCTCCAATCCTCACTCCGTAATGTTTACCCATCGTTGTTAGATTATGACTTGAATTTTGGGTTCCATTTATTGCACTTAATGAACAACTAAAACTTAACTCGATTAATACTCGATTATGCTTTTTTAAATTAGTAAATAAACAAGTTTGAATATTTTTTTCAAAACTTGAAGGTTAAATAAATCAAATTTAAGCATAATTCAACTTCTTTATTAATGTTCACAAACATGATCATTTGTTGTTCAACAAGTAACTTACTAAATGTTCTATACTTATATGATATATTATTTAATGAAAATTATTTAAATAAAATTTAATTTATTAGAACTTATTTCATCAGCCATATATCACATCCACGTATTTCTTCATTTTAAGGATTAGGAGGCTTAAGAATTTAACTTTTAAGGAAACTAGAATAAATCTCCCATTGAGGGTGATGTCTTTGAAGCCAACATAGTTCCTCTTTTGCATACTTAGAAGATAT
>NW_018221210.1:29230-33902 GCF_001263595.1 Phalaenopsis equestris
ATATATATATATATATATTTGTATCTTTGGTTTAAAATTGGGCTTTCGAATCCATTTTTTTGTTGCGCATGCTACATTTTGTCACAAAGTGATAATTGCTCCCAAAGTGCTAATTCAAGTTCTTAATTTTGTGGAATAAGCGGGGAAGTCATATGCAATTCCAATATTTGGCTATTATTAAAGGAATTTGCATATAAATTTATCTTTACCAAGAGCTATAACAATTCATTTCAGACATTGATGATAACTTATTTCTCTAATCAAAGTTTATTGAGGATTGACAGTTTGAGCTTCAATATTTGTTTTTACAACCACTTTTTATATAGAAAAACCTCAACTGATTTTTTTTTTTTTACTTTGTCTTTTTTTAATACTCATTTTGAAAAGACTTGGCCTCAACGTATCAAAAAGATGAGGATCTCAATCATAAACTTTAGAATGGTAATAAAAATAATAATAATAATACAAAAAACTTTAGAATGGTAATAGAGGTGGGCAACAGTTGGATGCATGTTTTGGACCAAAGATTAGCCTTTTTTTCTAGAGCCTAGATGAGAAAATATAGCAAATGTAATTTTGTGTTCAAAGGTAGATTCTTCTAGAGGATGATCAATTTAGTTACAAATCAATGCTCCTCTATTATGAATACCAATTGAATGGTCGAATCTTTAATCCAAAATTCCATTCTTCTTGATTTTTTTTTTAATAAGAAAATGAAAGAAAAGCTGTTTAGCAAAATTTGTGCTCAATGTCTAAAGATAGTTCATGTTGAGATTTGTATCTAACGTGAGGTCCTATTTATACTATTTATAAATAGATAAAATTTAAAAATTTATTTATAAATGTTATAACTTGTCATCGATGAAATAAAAGATTTTTTTTTAGCAATAATTTCTAAGCCGTCCCCGTGCTCGGTAGGCCAGGGCGAAGTTAATTCGCGAGGAGTCGGGATCGCATGTTTTGCCTGGGACGGAATCTCTTGGAGGGAAGGATCACTTACAGGGACTGTGGCTCTCTTCCTACGGTCCTTTTTTTCGATGTTATTTCAATTACTCGTTTTCTTGCAAATATAATGTAATTGATTCGCTCAACAAAATTGATATCTCTGAAAGCACCACATTTTTTTTGTAAATAGGCCAATTGTAGATCTAAGAATTGAAACATTGAATAATTGTCTCAGAAAAGCCTGAATATGCAAGTCTTTTTTCATTTTTTGATATGTGGGTTCTAGCAAAAACTTGATTGGGATATTTCAAGAAATAAATTTAACAAAATGGGAAAAAGAGCCAAATATAATTTGTATATGTATTTTTGGTTATAATTTGATTACATATTTGAATTTTTCGTACTTATCTTATTTGTCAAGCTCACACCAGAATTTAAGAAATCATCAAGCTTTTTTTTTTTTTTCACTATTTGCTCTATTACTCTTTTCAACACAAACAAAACACAGGCAATATGTTCAACAATATGGATATCTTCTTACATACCAAAACATTTTATAACTTGACCAATTGTAAGGATTGTCTGATAGAATAACTATATTTGAGATCAGCCTGGAAGTACTCTTTCATTTATTTATATGAGCCCATAGTTAAAAGGATTGGAATATATTGAGAAATTCATTTAACTAATTGGATCTAAGAACCTAGAAAAAGTAGTATATATGGTTTAAAATTGGGCTTTCTAATCCATTTTTTGTTGCGCATGCTACATTTTGTCACAAAGTGATAATTGCTCCCAAAGTGCTAATTCAAGTTCTTAATTTTGTGGAATAAGCGGGGAAGTCATATGCAATTCCAATATTTGGCTATTATTAAAGGAATTTGCATATAAATTTATCTTTACCAAGAGCTATAACAATTCATTTCAGACATTGATGATAACTTATTTCTCTAATCAAAGTTTATTGAGGATTGACAGTTTGAGCTTCAATATTTGTTTTTACAACCACTTTTTATATAGAAAAACCTCAACTGATTTTTTTTTTTTTACTTTGTCTTTTTTTAATACTCATTTTGAAAAGACTTGGCCTCAACGTATCAAAAAGATGAGGATCTCAATCATAAACTTTAGAATGGTAATAAAAATAATAATAATAATACAAAAAACTTTAGAATGGTAATAGAGGTGGGCAACAGTTGGATGCATGTTTTGGACCAAAGATTAGCCTTTTTTTCTAGAGCCTAGATGAGAAAATATAGCAAATGTAATTTTGTGTTCAAAGGTAGATTCTTCTAGAGGATGATCAATTTAGTTACAAATCAATGCTCCTCTATTATGAATACCAATTGAATGGTCGAATCTTTAATCCAAAATTCCATTCTTCTTGATTTTTTTTTTAATAAGAAAATGAAAGAAAAGCTGTTTAGCAAAATTTGTGCTCAATGTCTAAAGATAGTTCATGTTGAGATTTGTATCTAACGTGAGGTCCTATTTATACTATTTATAAATAGATAAAATTTAAAAATTTATTTATAAATGTTATAACTTGTCATCGATGAAATAAAAGATTTTTTTTTAGCAATAATTTCTAAGCCGTCCCCGTGCTCGATAGGCCGAGGCGGACGGAATCTCGTGGAGGGACGGATCACTTACAGGGACTGTGGCTCTCTTCCTACGGAGTAGCGTCTCTCGCTTGGAGCGAAGGATCGCGTTTGGCCTCTTCTTGTTTTGCACGACCGAGTAATGTCTCTCGCCTACAGGAACTGTGGCCTGACCCGACCCGAAGGATATAGTCACAATTAGAGTTAACTGTGAATGCGGCGACGGGTCTGCTGCGTATGAAACAGTGGAATTGCGGGGCTGGAGTTAGGAAGGCAGCAGAGCAGGACTTCGTTTCTGGAATTCTACTCGATGGCAGAGAGATTAAGGATCTAAGCGACTGCAGTTTTACGTGCGAGACAAAGAGGCTGCGGCTTTGAGCGGGTTTAGCAAGGCAAAGCGGATTGCGTGAATTTGGAGGAACTCTGGGTTTATCCTTGTGATTGAGGATGTCAGGAGAGAGAGCTAGTGTATGAATTAAAGGATTAAAATTTTTGGGGACAGATAGATCCTGAAGTTCTGAAGATTTTGTTTGAACTTATATAGTGAGCTCGAGACTCGGACGTAGGTGTAACTAGATTTCCTTTCTGTGGATTTGAAGCTCGATGAACTGGCCACATATCTGAGTAGGTCGCGTTGGATCGAGACTGTTATAGTAAGAAAGAGACTAGAAAGATACCTGACGGGAGTTGAGCCAAAGAGTGACAATGCTGAGGGGATGAGTGGAGGACCACACATGTCTTGCTTTACACTTGACTACTCAACTCGATGGTTCCATCGAGTGCTTCATCATTGGATGTCATTTGAAAGGTGACCGATATTTGAGCGAATCTGAAGATCTTTGCTGGAGTTGAGAACCGCTTGAGGGTGTTTCAGATTCAGCATGAGATAAGAATAGTGGTTCAAAGTGATAGATCAATTCCTTACTCTATAAACCTGGAGTGGTTGTGGCAGGATCTTGATCACTTCTCACATATGTTGAGCTGTGACGATCCGGGGTGCAAGAAGGGAGAGATTTTTGCTCAGTTGAGGACTATTCAATTTTTGGCTTATCTAAACCTAGCCTTTGATCAGAGAAGATTCGTTCTCCTAGGTAAGGTGACTATTCCTACACTAGATGAGACCATTGTTATGATGATACAGGAGAAGAGTCACATGAAACTACACTCTGAGCTGAGTGACTTTTTGAGTGCTCGATCAACATTAGATGCTTTGAGCACAGGTACACTATGTATCCAGAGTAAGACTTGCAAGTGCTATAACTGTGATGAAGTTGGTCATCTGAGCATCCTAAGCTACCCAATGAGAGAGAGACAGGTGGACGTGGACAAAGTGGAGGTTGTGGTTGTAGGGGTCAGAAAGGTGTAAGAGGGGGTTATCGGACAAATCTGATAGTAGCTGAGGATGGAGAAAGACAAGTGTGATCTTTACTAGTAAGGATCATGAATGCCTGGAGAGCTGTTGAATAGAAAGCAAAAAGCAGCGGGAGATGAAGTTGAGGATGTTTCAAATCCATTGTCATCGAGGGATGCTCGGTTCAACAAAGATACTGGTGACTGACCGACATTTTTCTTTTTGTAAATCGACAATTACAAGAATTTGATGACACTACTAGAAGATTTAAATTCCAGCAACGGTGTCAAAATCTTGACTGCGATTTTATATATATGTGTTTGATTTAATAAGGATGTATAGATATAATATTCAATAATGTTAAAGTCGAATTTGTCAACGCAAGTATACGTATCGCTCGAGTAATATAGGACTCTAATGGAGTCCTAGTTATCGATCCCACATGGAGAAATAGAATACCACGGACTAAGGCTTAATAAAAAGTAATACTTCAACTACAACGATGACGTTAAATTTGCTTATCTGTCACTAATAGGCAAGCGAAATAAGTAGATAATTTGGATAACTAATAAATAACTAATGATAGAAAGTAGGGTTTAATTTGTGATATTCAATATATAAGAAAACATCTTTCTCCTTGTCAAGAAATTATAGTGAATGAATAAAATGAATTAGTTCAATTTATATTGTGCCAAATAAGAGCATATCTATTCTTTACTCTTTGGTCCAGGCATAAAGAACATTGACTAATCCTATGCTTGATTACTGATTCTGC
>NW_018221210.1:37493-63507 GCF_001263595.1 Phalaenopsis equestris
TATATATATATATATATACATACATATAGTTTTAGAAAAATATGAAATCAAACTAATTTTATATCTTTCATAGTTTAAATGAAAGAGCACTACACCTCAACCATGTATATATCCCCAAAGATAAACACGAGACTTGAGGGTGGGGCTCGATCAAATAAACTAAGAAATATATGATATTCGTTTGGTCTGCAAAACTATTTTATTTATAAGCTAACAAGTTCTTCTATTTAATATGAAAAATTAAATAGAGTTTATATTAAGCTGGGTTTGGAAAAGCTTCCTTAAAGGGCAAACCCCTATAGTTAATTATATCTTAGATAACCGAAGTCACATAAGAAAACTTTTGATAAAAATCAGGGGATATTATCTTCAAGGAATTTTAAAGGATAAGACTTTTTAAAGAGATCGGACTAAGAGATGTGAAAGAATAATGACTCAATTTGAAATATTTTATTTTAGAATCCGAAGGAAGAATGACTAGAGGATATCATAGATCTTAAAGGGAACCTCGGTGACTTCCCAAACTACTCTATGATTTGACTTCAATTTAGAGGAGAAATATTTAAATGTTTTATCCTACCAATTTTATTACTTTAGAACTTACATTCGTGTGAAACGATTACATAAATAGTTTGGAAGATATGATTATTTAGATCCTGACTAACGACAACCTCAAAATTCTAAAACAAGTTAGGGCTTATATTGTATAGCAGAGTTATACAAACACCTAAAAAAATGAGATTTGGGGGTGTTTAGGTAATTTGGGTAGTTTTGTGGGACAAAAGACTAAGTTGAATATTGCGGTAAAATTGGAGTGTCAACCACTCTATGTGAGTCATGGATCAATGAAATTCCCATTTGGGTCCTCTATTTACTGGTCCTAGCTAAATCCCAGCCTAGGGCTAGTGGGTCTAGAAAACCATCTACAAGAGTCTCCCAAAGGATCAATGGATCAAAATCATCTACACGAGTCTCCCAAAGGATCAATGGATCAAATTCAACAAAGTTTGGGTTTAGGGTTATGGGTGAAAGTGAGTGAAAGTGAGTGCAAGTGTGTGAGTGAGAGTAACCAAGACCACACCACCAGAGGGCTGACCCTAAGGCCAATCAGTCCTATGGGAACTCACCTTGAGCTCTCTCATATTGACCCCACCTACTAAGTGCTAGAGGTTAGGGTCAATATGTGGAACTCAAGTTGAGTAAGGAGGAGTGTAGAATTTCTAATGGTGAGGGTTCATTTTCTAGTTTTCTAAGAATAGTCAACAGGAAAGTACTAGACCCTAGACTGCTAAAGAGGAAAAACTAAATCTCAATCAAAAGTGAGGTTAACAGCTGGTAACTCTAAGTTAAAAAAAAACCAAAGCAATGCCTTTGGGGGAGCTACAGGAAGAGGTATATATGAAGATATCACCAGTATTTAGTACGTCGCAGATAGTGGACTCAAGAAGTCACAGTATGGCTTGAAGTACACTTCTCGGGCTTGGTTGACAAGTTTAGGATAGAGATGGTAGCATGTGATATCAGCATATCAATGCAGACCGCACAAGGTATTGTTTCGGCAACATGAATGTCATACTACCATACTTGTTGTGTATGTGAATAACATAATTATCACTGATGATAATAAGTCAGAAATTGCTCAACTGAAGGAAAAATTGAGGTAAAAGGTCTGGGACAACTAAGATATTTTTTTTGAGATTAAAGTGACCAATGAACCTGAGGAGATGGTTTTATCTTAGTTAAAGTATGCATCGGGGGAGCAAATCTGCAAACTCTCCAATTGATCAAAAGTTCAAATTTAGTATATAGGAAGGTGAATCGGTTGATCTTGAGAAATACCATAGGCTGGTGGCCGCCTGATCTATTTGTGTCACACTCGACTTGTTTTTATTTTTTGAAGTGTAGTGAGCTGCTACATCTAAGGAATGACCATATAGATGTAGTGTATCAGATCCTGAGATATCTGAAGTGTGCATCAGGGAAAGACAGTAAGAATGAATATGTAGAGACTGAGGGTTTTGTGGTTCTAATTGTGCAAGTTATGATGATGACAAACGATCCACATGAGGATGCTGCATGTTGTAGGCGACAATTTGGTCTTATTGAGGAGCAAAAAATAGTCAGTTGTAGCAAGATCAACAACAGAGGCATAATACAAGGCTATGACATTAGAAGTTACTGAGATGATGTGGCTGAAAACCTTGTTGGTTGAACTCAAAGTGGATCAGGGAACTCAAATGAAGTTGTGGTGTGACAACAAGTCAACAATTTGCATGGCTAACAACCCGGTTCAACATGATAGAACCAAACATGTGGAGATTGAAAGGTTCTTCATTAAGGAAAGACTGAATAACAGATTACTGGAGCTATGACATGTAGCCACTAGAGAGCAAGTGGTTGACTGCCTCACCGAAGGGCTTAGCTCAAGGAAGTATTAATGTTATCACACAATTGAGTTAAAGGTGAATTGATATAATCATAAAAAATACAAGTTTGTAACTTCAGAATCTTTAGAAAGGCAACTGCAATCCTTTTTAGCTTTGAATGACCATCTGAATCAACATAATCATTGAGACCAAAATTTCATTTAGAATATAGGTTAGAATTGATGCAATCCTTTTTTTTTTCTTAAGTTTTTTATTTGTACAAGAAAATATAAATCTTGCTAACTTTGAACTTTAATCGATAACTAGAGCTTTTCTGATTAATATTCAGTTGTTTTACAGTTAGTGTTTCCAATTTGAGTTTCGATTGAAAATACTAACTCATAGAATATAGGTTTTTCCCTAACGTGAGAATAACTTCCATGACTTGATCCATGCTTGAAAATTTGTGGATATCAAACAACCTCCTCGGATGATAATCTTTATGAGGCAAATTTAGATACAAAAAGTGATTCAAGTCAAATGCCAGTTTTGTTTTTCTTTTCAAGTCAAATGTCAGTTTAACGAGCTAATTATCGATAAAAGTCACAAATAATATGAAGTATACTACTTTGTCTATTAGGGAAGGTTACTTTGATCATGTAGTGATTCCTTCTGTTTTTGTTTTTTATGATCTTGCCGTAGCTGTTCTTGAAGGTCACTTATTAATATGAGAATACAGTGAAAGGATGGCAATAAATATATTGAAGGTGCTGGGCTAACTGAAAATTTGAGCTTATAAGAATCTTGATTTAAAAAAAATTCTCGAAAAATTATTTTTTATGGTCATTGGTGATGATTCAACGAAAGACGGATTATTCAGAGCAGGCTACATGAATAACAGGGTTGAATTTATTTTTGAAATACCACATTTACGAATGCAAAATTCTGGTTCAAAATGAAGAAATCCTAAGTACTCTGGAGACCAATTTGGTCATTTTCTTTTATTATCTATTTTCTTTGTTATAAATCTGGTTCCACCTAAGATTACAACCTCAATGATAATATGAATGACGCTGACTACGTCAGAGTCTAATTATTTTTCAATCCCATCATTAGTAGTCGACCTGATTGTTTTTGCAAATTAAATGGTCCCTTCTTATCTATTAATTTACTTCTACATTTTACCTATTCCTCTTTTGTTATTTATAGTCTCTGAACTTGTCACCTTCTCCATCTCCTTATTTGCCTTTCACTTGTTTGATATTAAGTTTTCAAGATACTGTTTTCCTTTGCTGGTTAACCTCTTGCTACAAAAAAATAAAAAAATAAATAAACAAAAAAAAGGAAGATTTACATACATTTAAATAAGACCTAAACTTCAATTTTTATGTATATGCCATCTTACCTATTGATTAAGATATGTATTTCACTTTTTAAAAGTTAAAATAGTTATATTTTTTATATGACAAGATGAATTTGTGTGTTATAAATGTAAATATTTTTTTCTGTGGTAGTTTTCATGACAGCAAAGCTTCATGTTTGTGTAGCTGAACGTCGAATTGCTGCAATCCGAGCTATCGAAGTGGCTGAAGTACACAACATGCTTGCTCGCCTTCGCATGCTTCGATCTTACTTGAGCAAGGAACAGCTACAGACTCCTGCTCTAAAATTCTTCCAAGAGAACTTGCCGAACCTCTTGGTAGTGAGAAATGAGGAAGACAAAGTGTTTGAGCTGAGGCAAAATGAGAAAAATGTTTTTGGACACGGACGTGCGTCAGTGGCTAGCACTGTTGGCGGCCAGCAATTCTCAGTGGAGTCAGGTTTAGATAGCTCCTAATATTCGCATTGAAAATGTCCTTAGATGCTAAAGACCCGCTTGGTATCATTTTTATTTTTTTTTATTTTTATTTTTAAAAATATATATTTTTTAGTGTATTCTTTATATAATTTTTATTTTGTTAAAAATAAATCAACATGTTTTTGAAAATACTCAAAATAACTTTTTGCTGTTTTGAATTTTTAAAAGCAACCATGCCTTAATCAAAATTTTCAAATATATTTTTCTTCAAATCAAAACATAAACAAAATAAAATAAAAAAAAAAAATAAAAAATAAAAAATAAAAATACTTCACATCAAAACATAAACAAAATAAAATAAAAATAAAAAATAAAAAATAAAAAATAAAAATGATCCCAAACTGCTCCTAAGAATTAAAATTTTTTTTTTCTGTTTGCAGTGAAGCACAGTTTCCTAAATGCAGCTGGGCTAGAAATCTCTGATTTTGTAAGTTGCATCATGATTTGTGAACTTTAGAACTTCTTTTAGTCCCTTTACTCTCTTCTTTATCGAGGTACTTCTCCCATTTTAATTGATTACAGGTTCTTGATGGTGCAGTGGACACTCAGATGTCTCAGATGCTGGGTGTGGGAAATGGTTTCCAAACTCCTGGGGTTTGTTACTCTTTCTGTGTTAATATACTTCTTTTAATAGTTTCCTAATGAGAAATCTGTATATATATCCCTATATTTTGATGTTCCTCTGAAAATGAATATTAGCTTTTAAATTTTGTGAAGGACAACAGTTTATCACATTTTGTGAACAAGACCAATTGACTCTATCATGGATGTTTGAATATCTTTAACAGTTTGTTTGGGACAATTGCAGTTTTTTGTTGGTGGTCGTAAAACTGTGGCGATAAAATCAACCTTTTAGAAAATTATGATTGGAATTATAAATATTTTTTTTACCGAAAAATCAGAGAGCAACTTTTTTGCTGTCATCATACTTAAATAAATCAGGTTGTAAAAAGTAGCTTTCAATACATAAATTTTTAAAAAATAGTAATAAACAATTTCTCAAACAATCTTAAAGTGACTGAAATGCAATGCAAGTTGAGAAAGCTGTCCGAAACAAACCCTAAGTCTCTAATATTACTAATTGAGCTCACTATAAAATCTTGTTATGAAATCCATACTATGAAGATATTACTCTACTAGTGATACTAGGATTTTAGGACAACGCTAACAGGATTACGATTCTCTAATGGTAATACTAGGATATCAAGAAACTTAGGCATGCATTAAATGATTTTAAGAAACCTTAGCATATTTTTTTAGGTTAGTTGTCTTTACAAAATAGCATGAATTATTGGACTTATTTACAAAGTTCAAAACTATCCAACATTAAACAAGTATATGTGTATGTCATTGTAGTCCGTTGGTTGAGATCTTAGGCTATCAACCAATAGATTTTAGATTTAAGATTTTGTATATCCGATGTGTGTAAATTTGCAATTAAACTCACCTAGAAAAAAATATTAAACTTTATACTAATTTTCCTTTGTTAATTTAGAGACCACTAGCCAACTAATTTGTCATGTCTGTCTTTTAATTATGCTAGAGTTGTATAAATTGCAAGTATTTTCAAAATTGCACTCTCAAGTTTGAAAGAATTCATGAAGAGTAAAACTCACTTCTCAGATAGAATGAATTTAAAAATGAGGATTCAAAAAAGCCAACCTCAGATGCTTAGTACTCGAGCTGAACCATTGCTACCTATATATCCTTTGAATGTTTTATTAGATGTTTATGGCTTTGTCAATCTATAAACCAGCTAATCATTCACCAAAATTCATCAAATTACTATGGCTGTGAAATAATTCATTAACTATTCCAACCTATATTCTTCATGAAAAACTATGGCTGATTTACCATGTGGCCGAGTGATTCTAATAATCATATTTCCTGTTAACTTGAGGTGCTTGTATGTCATTAGACTCCAATTTGCTGTTTATGCCTAGCTGATTTGTTACAGGGGACGAGCAACCGGTCATCATTCGGTGTGACGTCGGCGACGAGAACTTCTAGACGGCCGATGCAAGGGGAAATGCTTCTTTCAATTCGTGGCTCGCCTCTAGGAGTTTACAATGAAGATGAACTGGAAGCAATTCATGGTCTGTTTACTTTCTCATTTCCTTCAAAATTTAATTGGATTCTCAATTACTACTATGTATATGGCTTAATGAGTAAACTTTAGTCCCGGAGTTTATAAACATGCTAACTTGGTCCTAGATTTTTTTAATGGGAGCTAAAATAGTCCTTGTTAGGGATTTTTTTCAACTTGTATTAAAAGAGTTTAGGAACTAAATTGATATTTTTTTAAGCTATGGGACTAAAATGACCCTTTGCAAAATGTCATTGGGCCATTTTGACACTTTTCTCATGGTTTGAATTAATCACTGATTATTTGCAGAATCTGGTGATGGCTCTCATGGTGATTCCTCTGGATAGTGCTGAGAAGCTGCTGCTGGTTTCAGAAATCTAGTAAGCTTTTGCCAGCTTCCATGCAAGCAAAAGCATACATTTTGCTGTGTTATGTTGAATGTAGCTGATCCAGATCCAGCACATCAAGGAATGAACTTTTTGTAATTTTCTTCAGAGGTAAAGTTGTGAATTATTCAGGGATTCTGTTCATTTAAAGTATGGTTGTTTCGTTGGAGGTGGATCTGCTTGATTTTGTCTTGGGCGTTTGGTTAATTGGATTTACCTTAAACAATGTGAATAAATGCATTATTATTATTATAGAATAAAATGAGACAATTTTCGAACAAAACTCCTCGTCAACCAAATGTAAAATGTGGTTTTTTTTTGGAAGATTTGACATACATACTTTTGAATCCTTTTGTATTTACATATAACACTTTAATTTATACATATGCCTATTTATCTATCCATGAAAAGTTGTATTTGTCATGACCCGGCTCAGTGCTTAGAATTAACTATGGCGGGAACTGTGGCCAGACAGCATTAACATTTAATTTTACTTTGCATAAATTATTTTAGAAACTTTCAATATATAAAAGTCATTAATCTACCAAATACAATAAAATTAAACTTTCAAAATTAACAATATAATTTAAAAGCTACATTTCAAATCATTGTTGAATAGTATATCAATATTTGAAAGAAATCGTAAAAAGAAATAACAGCCACAACATAAATATTATCTATTAGTTGTAGTTATTCTATTGTAAATTAAATATTTAATATTAGACATATCAACTTAAAATTTTTATTATTCTAAAAAAAATATTAATTTTAACTGTACGTTTGACTTAGTGAGTAATTATGATCTTTATGTGTATTAAATTATAATGCTTTTGCGATGCATGAATGATAAAAAAAATGCAGCACATTATTGTAGAAAACCTTGAACTTTAACTTTAATTTCATCCCTTATAGTTTCACTTTAAGTTTTTACCATTTTAACCTCATTAATAATTATAACAGGATTACTGTCATACCCGAATGTTTTCTCAAAAATATACTCGATAGTACATTCAAAATGTACACGTATCGACCCTAAAAAATGTACATGAAGGTACCTCAAATTGCACCCAAATATATACTTTTACCGTTTCTTTTAACTTACACGAGTACATCGCATCTTCTGTCAGTACGATATAGGGGTAATCCTATATGACTACATTTATATTTCATTAAAATGTACATTTGTATGACAATTTTTTTTCTTCCATTTGTGATACCATTTAAGACTTTCCTGTCAGTACGATATAGGGGTAATCCTATATGACTTTACATTTATATTTCATTAAAATGTACGTTTGTATGACAATTTTTTTCTTCCATTTGTGATACCATTTAAGACTTTCAAAATGGCAAACATGAATGAAATGTCTGTTTTAAACCATTTAATAAAGCAATTATTCATTAAATAAAATATTAATTTAATGCATAAAGAAAATAATCTAATATTTGCTTTTAAGAGATATTTGAAATAGTATAACTCTTCACTTTATTGTACTTCTCCTAGCACTTTGACCTCTCTATTTCACCTTGATTTAGTTGTTTGATAAATTAACATTACTAATTTTAATTAATAAAATTGTTGAAATGAAATTAACAACAACATTAATTAACTAAGTTATATAATCAATACATAAAACTAATAAATCTTCACCTTATCACTATGAAAGGCATTGTTTGACTTCTTTCTCAAAATTATAACTCCCTCACTTCAAGTACTTCCTGATTACGATTACATTTACTAGTAACACTTAATGAATAAACTTAAATATATACATATAAAATTTGCTAATTAAATTAATAAAACTGAAACCTACCTTTGCGGATAACAGACACAATATTTTTTTCTGGACGAAGGCCCGCTCCTCTGCTTCTTCCTCTACTTGACGAAAAAATATTACGTCAGGATTCCAATAACAATTTGTCATGTGTACGGTCCGACCCTGTCATACATTAAAGTATTTTTTTTTTTTAATTCAGTGGGGTCAGACTATACGCTTGGGGCATTGTGATTGGAGTCCTATGCAGTTTTTCATCAGAACTTCTGATGTGATCATGTGAGTTCCCTCCTCCTCTAGAGCCGCACGCCCACGACTTCTTCCTTTCCGTCATGACATCGCTTCTCCTTGACGCACGACGTAGGCTTATTGCTCTTTCAGACTGTAGCAATGCACAAAGCTAGTCCTCCTTCCTTCCTCTTCTTCATCGCTCGAATAAGAAGCAACGAGGCCGATTGGGTGTGATAAGTTTTGCACGATAAGGGTAAACTGCGTGAAGCTTTCTCCTCCTTCGGATGATCCGCTAGGGCTCGTCGTCGCCTCCTACACATGCAAATCACTCCTACTGATGCACAAGGTGACTTCTTCTTCTTCTTTTTTTCCTCTCACACTCTCGGCTCCGACAGCTTCTCCTCTCCTACTAGATCGCTCGTTTGTTTCTTTGGTTGGAATGAGTAATAGGACTCTCAAGTCATAGTGCCTATTCGATTTGGTATTATGATTTTTATTTAATTTTTATTTATTTATTTGTTTTATGTTATTACAATCTCCAATCCTTCTAAAAATTTTGTCATCGAATTTTGAAAATATTTAAAACAAAAATAAACATAATTCAAACAAAAAGTTGTAGATATATTTCTTGTATCTCAGAGACTTTCCCCAGAGTAGCATCATTCTTCGACTCATGCTTCCATAAAATCTTCACAAAAAAGATTACTCTGTTCCGCAGCTTTTTCACATCATAATTCAATATACTTTCAGGTTCCTCAACATAACTTAAATCAGGTTGAATATCAACTGAGTTTATTATCATCCTACTAGATTCATCCATATTATACTTTATGAGTGAAAAAATATGGATGACTTTATGCACTCCCTGCATATGAGCTGGTAAATCAAATCTATAAGCTACCTTCCTGATCCTCTCCACAAGCTCAAATACATATGAGCTGGTAAATCCAATCTGTAAGCTACCTTCCTGATCCTCTCCACAAGCTCAAATACATATGAGCTGGTAAATCCAATCTGTAAGCTACCTTCCTGATCCTCTCCACAAGCTCAAATACATATGAGCTGGTAAATCCAATATGTAAGCTACCTTCCTGATCCTCTCCACAAGCTCAAATACATATGAGCTGGTAAATCCAATATGTAAGCTACCTTCCTGATCCTCTCCACAAGCTCAAATACATATGAGCTGGTAAATCCAATATGTAAGCTACCTTCCTGATCCTCTCCACAAGCTCAAATACATATGAGCTGGTAAATCCAATATGTAAGCTACCTTCCTGATCCTCTCCACAAGCTCAAATACATATGAGCTGGTAAATCCAATATGTAAGCTACCTTCCTGATCCTCTCCACAAGCTCAAATACATATGAGCTGGTAAATCCAATATGTAAGCTACCTTCCTGATCCTCTCCACAAGCTCAAATACATATGAGCTGGTAAATCCAATATGTAAGCTACCTTCCTGATCCTCTCCACAAGCTCAAATACATATGAGCTGGTAAATCCAATATGTAAGCTACCTTCCTGATCCTCTCCACAAGCTCAAATACATATGAGCTGGTAAATCCAATATGTAAGCTACCTTCCTGATCCTCTCCACAAGCTCAAATACATATGAGCTGGTAAATCCAATATGTAAGCTACCTTCCTGATCCTCTCCACAAGCTCAAATACATATGAGCTGGTAAATCCAATATGTAAGCTACCTTCCTGATCCTCTCCACAAGCTCAAATACATATGAGCTGGTAAATCCAATATGTAAGCTACCTTCCTGATCCTCTCCACAAGCTCAAATACATATGAGCTGGTAAATCCAATATGTAAGCTACCTTCCTGATCCTCTCCACAAGCTCAAATACATATGAGCTGGTAAATCCAATATGTAAGCTACCTTCCTGATCCTCTCCACAAGCTCAAATACATATGAGCTGGTAAATCCAATATGTAAGCTACCTTCCTGATCCTCTCCACAAGCTCAAATACATATGAGCTGGTAAATCCAATATGTAAGCTACCTTCCTGATCCTCTCCACAAGCTCAAATACATATGAGCTGGTAAATCCAATATGTAAGCTACCTTCCTGATCCTCTCCACAAGCTCAAATACATATGAGCTGGTAAATCCAATATGTAAGCTACCTTCCTGATCCTCTCCACAAGCTCAAATACATATGAGCTGGTAAATCCAATATGTAAGCTACCTTCCTGATCCTCTCCACAAGCTCAAATACATATGAGCTGGTAAATCCAATATGTAAGCTACCTTCCTGATCCTCTCCACAAGCTCAAATACATATGAGCTGGTAAATCCAATATGTAAGCTACCTTCCTGATCCTCTCCACAAGCTCAAATACATATGAGCTGGTAAATCCAATATGTAAGCTACCTTCCTGATCCTCTCCACAAGCTCAAATACATATGAGCTGGTAAATCCAATATGTAAGCTACCTTCCTGATCCTCTCCACAAGCTCAAATACATATGAGCTGGTAAATCCAATATGTAAGCTACCTTCCTGATCCTCTCCACAAGCTCAAATACATATGAGCTGGTAAATCCAATATGTAAGCTACCTTCCTGATCCTCTCCACAAGCTCAAATACATATGAGCTGGTAAATCCAATATGTAAGCTACCTTCCTGATCCTCTCCACAAGCTCAAATACATATGAGCTGGTAAATCCAATATGTAAGCTACCTTCCTGATCCTCTCCACAAGCTCAAATACATATGAGCTGGTAAATCCAATATGTAAGCTACCTTCCTGATCCTCTCCACAAGCTCAAATACATATGAGCTGGTAAATCCAATATGTAAGCTACCTTCCTGATCCTCTCCACAAGCTCAAATACATATGAGCTGGTAAATCCAATATGTAAGCTACCTTCCTGATCCTCTCCACAAGCTCAAATACATATGAGCTGGTAAATCCAATATGTAAGCTACCTTCCTGATCCTCTCCACAAGCTCAAATACATATGAGCTGGTAAATCCAATATGTAAGCTACCTTCCTGATCCTCTCCACAAGCTCAAATACATATGAGCTGGTAAATCCAATATGTAAGCTACCTTCCTGATCCTCTCCACAAGCTCAAATACATATGAGCTGGTAAATCCAATATGTAAGCTACCTTCCTGATCCTCTCCACAAGCTCAAATACATATGAGCTGGTAAATCCAATATGTAAGCTACCTTCCTGATCCTCTCCACAAGCTCAAATACATATGAGCTGGTAAATCCAATATGTAAGCTACCTTCCTGATCCTCTCCACAAGCTCAAATACATATGAGCTGGTAAATCCAATATGTAAGCTACCTTCCTGATCCTCTCCACAAGCTCAAATACATATGAGCTGGTAAATCCAATATGTAAGCTACCTTCCTGATCCTCTCCACAAGCTCAAATACATATGAGCTGGTAAATCCAATATGTAAGCTACCTTCCTGATCCTCTCCACAAGCTCAAATACATATGAGCTGGTAAATCCAATATGTAAGCTACCTTCCTGATCCTCTCCACAAGCTCAAATACATATGAGCTGGTAAATCCAATATGTAAGCTACCTTCCTGATCCTCTCCACAAGCTCAAATACATATGAGCTGGTAAATCCAATATGTAAGCTACCTTCCTGATCCTCTCCACAAGCTCAAATACATATGAGCTGGTAAATCCAATATGTAAGCTACCTTCCTGATCCTCTCCACAAGCTCAAATACATATGAGCTGGTAAATCCAATATGTAAGCTACCTTCCTGATCCTCTCCACAAGCTCAAATACATATGAGCTGGTAAATCCAATATGTAAGCTACCTTCCTGATCCTCTCCACAAGCTCAAATACATATGAGCTGGTAAATCCAATATGTAAGCTACCTTCCTGATCCTCTCCACAAGCTCAAATACATATGAGCTGGTAAATCCAATATGTAAGCTACCTTCCTGATCCTCTCCACAAGCTCAAATACATATGAGCTGGTAAATCCAATATGTAAGCTACCTTCCTGATCCTCTCCACAAGCTCAAATACATATGAGCTGGTAAATCCAATATGTAAGCTACCTTCCTGATCCTCTCCACAAGCTCAAATACATATGAGCTGGTAAATCCAATATGTAAGCTACCTTCCTGATCCTCTCCACAAGCTCAAATACATATGAGCTGGTAAATCCAATATGTAAGCTACCTTCCTGATCCTCTCCACAAGCTCAAATACATATGAGCTGGTAAATCCAATATGTAAGCTACCTTCCTGATCCTCTCCACAAGCTCAAATACATATGAGCTGGTAAATCCAATATGTAAGCTACCTTCCTGATCCTCTCCACAAGCTCAAATACATATGAGCTGGTAAATCCAATATGTAAGCTACCTTCCTGATCCTCTCCACAAGCTCAAATACATATGAGCTGGTAAATCCAATATGTAAGCTACCTTCCTGATCCTCTCCACAAGCTCAAATACATATGAGCTGGTAAATCCAATATGTAAGCTACCTTCCTGATCCTCTCCACAAGCTCAAATACATATGAGCTGGTAAATCCAATATGTAAGCTACCTTCCTGATCCTCTCCACAAGCTCAAATACATATGAGCTGGTAAATCCAATATGTAAGCTACCTTCCTGATCCTCTCCACAAGCTCAAATACATATGAGCTGGTAAATCCAATATGTAAGCTACCTTCCTGATCCTCTCCACAAGCTCAAATACATATGAGCTGGTAAATCCAATATGTAAGCTACCTTCCTGATCCTCTCCACAAGCTCAAATACATATGAGCTGGTAAATCCAATATGTAAGCTACCTTCCTGATCCTCTCCACAAGCTCAAATACATATGAGCTGGTAAATCCAATATGTAAGCTACCTTCCTGATCCTCTCCACAAGCTCAAATACATATGAGCTGGTAAATCCAATATGTAAGCTACCTTCCTGATCCTCTCCACAAGCTCAAATACATATGAGCTGGTAAATCCAATATGTAAGCTACCTTCCTGATCCTCTCCACAAGCTCAAATACATATGAGCTGGTAAATCCAATATGTAAGCTACCTTCCTGATCCTCTCCACAAGCTCAAATACATATGAGCTGGTAAATCCAATATGTAAGCTACCTTCCTGATCCTCTCCACAAGCTCAAATACATATGAGCTGGTAAATCCAATATGTAAGCTACCTTCCTGATCCTCTCCACAAGCTCAAATACATATGAGCTGGTAAATCCAATATGTAAGCTACCTTCC
The DNA here is from genome assembly GCF_001263595.1 of Phalaenopsis equestris. Taxonomy (NCBI): domain Eukaryota; kingdom Viridiplantae; phylum Streptophyta; class Magnoliopsida; order Asparagales; family Orchidaceae; genus Phalaenopsis; species Phalaenopsis equestris. The sequence continues at coordinate 51,442 of NW_018221210.1, forward strand.
TGATCCTCTCCACAAGCTCAAATACATATGAGCTGGTAAATCCAATATGTAAGCTACCTTCCTGATCCTCTCCACAAGCTCAAATACATATGAGCTGGTAAATCCAATATGTAAGCTACCTTCCTGATCCTCTCCACAAGCTCAAATACATATGAGCTGGTAAATCCAATATGTAAGCTACCTTCCTGATCCTCTCCACAAGCTCAAATACATATGAGCTGGTAAATCCAATATGTAAGCTACCTTCCTGATCCTCTCCACAAGCTCAAATACATATGAGCTGGTAAATCCAATATGTAAGCTACCTTCCTGATCCTCTCCACAAGCTCAAATACATATGAGCTGGTAAATCCAATATGTAAGCTACCTTCCTGATCCTCTCCACAAGCTCAAATACATATGAGCTGGTAAATCCAATATGTAAGCTACCTTCCTGATCCTCTCCACAAGCTCAAATACATATGAGCTGGTAAATCCAATATGTAAGCTACCTTCCTGATCCTCTCCACAAGCTCAAATACATATGAGCTGGTAAATCCAATATGTAAGCTACCTTCCTGATCCTCTCCACAAGCTCAAATACATATGAGCTGGTAAATCCAATATGTAAGCTACCTTCCTGATCCTCTCCACAAGCTCAAATACATATGAGCTGGTAAATCCAATATGTAAGCTACCTTCCTGATCCTCTCCACAAGCTCAAATACATATGAGCTGGTAAATCCAATATGTAAGCTACCTTCCTGATCCTCTCCACAAGCTCAAATACATATGAGCTGGTAAATCCAATATGTAAGCTACCTTCCTGATCCTCTCCACAAGCTCAAATACATATGAGCTGGTAAATCCAATATGTAAGCTACCTTCCTGATCCTCTCCACAAGCTCAAATGGTAAGATGATTGAACATAGACGACGTGAAATGATAGGAACGAGCCATTTGCTGAGTCGTACTATTGAAAGGCGTTTCTTGCGACCCAAGCTTTTTAGTATTTTATTTTAAAAAGATTTTATATTTAATATTTATTTAAATACTTTTCTGAAATACATATAAAACTTTGAAAGATAATTTAATATTTTAAAAAATTATTATGATTATTATGTTTTTTTTGTTTAAATAAAAGTCAAATCATTATTGCCGTACTTTGCCCGGATCCGTGGGAAGAAAACATAAATTTTAGCGATAATTTTTTTGAAAAAACTTTCAAAATATAATTTATCTAAATAGACACTTAGGGACCGTTTGTGACAGCTTATAAGTCGTACCGTTTGGTTTGCGCGTTTCTCCAGCTTATCTGAAACTGCGTTCGAGTTTTTACACTAAACACAGGCTGCGGGTCGACCCCTGCGGCCGGCCCGCGAGCCGCGTTTCAGGATAAACAGCTTATCCTGACCTGAAACGCACAAGCTGCCCCAAACGGACACTTGAGCTTAGTTTTAAATTAAATGTATTAAATTTAAGTTTTTTTTTTTTTTTTTGATTTGTAATTTTTGAATGTGATATTTAAGCAAATTTAATAGTAAATATATGCACATAATATCTTGAATATAAAACTGATTAGAATTTAAATTTTCAAGAAGTATAAGCTCTCAATTTAAAAAGCTAGGCTGATTGATAATTTTTTGATTTGGTGTAAATTAAAGATTAAATTTGCTTACAAATATAAAGGTTTTGAAAATAAGTTATATTTTTTATGTATTTATTTTGATGTGATTGAATGACTAAAATACTAAATAAATTAACTATGTCACTATATAAAAAATATATAATAAATAATAAATGCTCTTTTTCATTTATTATAGTATTATTAATGTATTTGCAAGGGAAGAGTTACCGGATCAATTTTAATAAACTAATCTAGAATAGTGATATTTGATGATTAAGGGTCGTTTCGGGGTGTTACTACGTCACAATTTTGTCCGTTTAGGTAAACTATATTTTGGTAGTTTTTTCAAAAAACTACCGTTGAAATCTGTTTTTTCTCACCAGTCCTGGCTAGGTGCAGTGACAGTTTTTTAGCTAGGGTCTTACTTTAAAAAAAAAAATTATAATAGCCACCGCAATTTTTTTAACATCAAATTATTTTTCAGGAGCATCAAATTTATTTTTTACAGGCTGCAGTTGCCCCAAACAACCTTAATTAATGTTAATTTAAATGAATTGTGTATTGATCGAAGCAATTCCTATAAAAATGGATATTGATGTGTCATCAATAAATTTGTTTTATTTGGCACGTGTTTTAAGTTTTTTTTTTAGCAAAAAATATTGTAGATTTAAATTCAAGTTCATTCAAATTTCTAATTTTAGTAAGTTTATAGCCAACTTGACATTCTCGATAAGATGAACTCAATGATACCGAAATTGGTCCCATCCGAGCCCAATCAAATCTAAATCGAGCCATTAAAACATATTTGAAAGCTTCACAACTTCAATTGACTATTCAATAGAGAAAAGATTGTTCATCCTAGCAACTAACACATGTAGGCAAATAATTAGTAAAATGCCAAAAAGAGCAAAGTGCATACAATTTTATTTATATTGAAAACTCTTACACAAAATAATCATGGGTTTTTAAAAGATTTTAGGAATGACTGCAAATAACCAATAAAATATGACCGACCTAAACCACATAGGGACTTTGCTAATCTTTTAGTCGATGAGATCAACCAAAGTATTCATGACTGTATCATCGAAGCTAACACTTTTGAACTTAAACCAACCATAATTTAAATGGTTCAAAATAATTAATTTGGAGGTTCACAAACTGAAGACTCAAATTTTCACTTAGTTAATTTTCTGAAATTATGTTGCCATTTAGATATAATGGTGTCTCAAATAATGATATAAGAGTTAGTTGTCTCAATTTTCACTTAAAACTAAAGCTAATGTGAGGCTTAATTCATTAGTATTGGGATCAATAACCACTGGCAATGACTTTGCCCAAAAATTCCTAGCAAAATACTTTTCATCTTCTAAAATTGCTAAGCTTAATAATGACATTTCATCTTTCACCCAGATGAATAGTGAGTTAATCTGTAAAGTATGTGAGAAATTTATAGTGCTTATTAGAAAGTGTCAACACCATGCCCAACTAGATTGTTTATTTATTAAAATTTTATAATGAGATGTAGAATCTTTGATGTTGATCATAGATGTTTTAGTCGGGGTTCATTAATATCAAAAAATTTTAGGAGGCTTATAAATTAATTGCAAAGATGGTTATAAGTAATTTTCTATGGCCTTCAAAAAGTGTGAACACTAGATGAGTAGCTAACATTCATGAACAAGATGCTCTATCCAATTTGATTGCACATGTAGCTACAATTTCTAAGAAGTTTGAAAACATAGGCTTGAATTCTACACTTTGATCACCAATAATTGACGAAAATACTTATAGAAATTTAGGTTATCCTAGTGTTACTTCTATGGAGTCATTAAATGTTATAAATAATAGACACAATAACCCTCATTATAATACCTACAATCTTGATTGGAGGAATCACTCAAATTTTAATTGAAATAATAATAACCAAAATGTAAGAACTCAATAATAGGGTAATAACCAACCAAAATCCTTAGGAAACTGAAACAACAGAAGAAATAACTTTAACTCGAGGTCTAATAACCTGTTAAGATTCTCTTCCAATAATCAATTTAAGGAAAATAAATAATCTTTGTAAGAATTGATGTTACAAATGGGAAATCAGATGCAAAGTCAAGTTGTAGCTACTAAAAATATTGAAAATTAATTAAGAAGTTAGCAAACTCATTAATTAATATACCTCATGGGACAATATGGAGTACCACCAAAGTAAGTCTTAAGGAGAAAGGAAAGGAGAAGTGTAAGACTATTAAATTTAGAAGTGGAAAGAAATAATAGGAGGTTAGAAGGGATGAGCCTAACAAAGAAGAAGAGCCTAAACTGAAAGGTATAGTGAAAAACATTCACAAGACTTATAAAAAATCCCCTCACCTCCCAAAAAAAGAATAAGAGAGACTATTACCTCCATTTTTCTAAAGACTTCAAAAGTATATGTTAGAATACCAATTCTCTAGATTCTTAAAATTGTTTAAATTGTTAATCTTAAACATTTCATTTGCTAGAGTATTATATTATATGCCTAGTTTTGATAAGTTCATGAAAAACATCCTTAATAGAAAATGAACTAGGATTATGAGCCTGTGGCATTAACTAAGGAGTGCAATGCTATATTATAAAGGAAATTATATGTGGAAAAAAAGAGGTGGAGATGTTGGTTGGGTATCTTTTCTCGTATACATCACAGTTCTTGAAAGATTTTTATCTAAATGATTGGATGCATCATTTGAAGAATAATATACTATCATGGGGGATAGAAATATTTACTTAAAATAGAGCTAATCATTTATATGAGAAAAACTTTTAAGATTTGTGGGTATTGATAACCAAGAAGACTTTTAATTAAAGTGTTAACTTATATTAGATATAATTATAAGGTAAGTGACTTAAGATTGATGTTGTAGGATCTCAGATTGATAGATAGTTCAACTCGTCCCTAGCAGACATGTTTTGTAATAAATTGGCAAAAACATGATATGAGAGAGAGAGAGAGAGAGAGAGAGAGAGAGAGTTGATTTTTACATTTATAAGCAACAATGTTAGTACAAGTACCAGATATAGCTCAACTCAGTGCTGATAGACATGTTATGTAACTAACATCGTAACGCTAGACCTGGATCTCCCCAGTTCCCTATTGTATGTTCTTTCAAGTGTTATGAGAATTCTTTGCAACCTTTAGAGGAGGACTGTAATGATGATGATGAAGATGAGGGAGGAGATGCCTAATGAATTTGGATGTTCTAACTTCTCTTTTGTTGATGCATTTTGTTTTATTTGTTTTTGTTTGTGAAACATTGTGATTGGTATTATTGTGGATCATTTTGTTGTGATATTTATTTCCCTCCATCTATTATGTTATATGACTATGTTAGTTTATGTTTTATTTTATGTGAACTTTTATTTCTTGTTATTATTTCTTCACTGTGATGCGATAAATCTATGTATAAAAATGTGTATTTTACATTTAAAAAATAGTAATAGTATCATTTATTTATATGAATTATAATATTAAAACTTTAAGTGGTGTGTGTAAATATGACAGTTTAGTTGTGAGATATGTAAATACATACGAATTATGTGGTATGTTGTAAATGCCCCAAATTGATTTGGTGCCAACTCTTATATGCCCTCTCTCTTTTGTTCCATCAACAACACGGGAAGAAAAGTGAGCTTGGAACGAGATGTTGCAGTGTATCTTTCTTCTTACCGATTCCGGGTAATCACACTCCCACCCACCTGCTTCAGAACCCTAGCCCTACGCGCATTTGTTTATGTAGAATTAGTTGTGATTTTAATTCTGTTTTTGTTTCCAAAAAGCGAGGTCATGCTCGAAAAGCAAATGACGGGACACAGAGTGGATCGGTCGATCTGTGGCTGGTTCTGGGACTATGTGATTTCCCAAGGAGGGGACTCTACCAAGGTTTTTGATTGCTAGGTTTATTTCTTACGATTCGATGTTTTGTAGGAGTTCAATTTGCAACTTATCCATTTTATTCGCCTTATGGAGCTAAATCGTCCAGATATTGCCGGTAATTGCATCTCCGACGCATTATATCTTCCAAATATTCCGCGAGGGGGTAACGTTTTTGGCTTGCACGCAGGTGGAGATGCCTCCACTGATGGGAATCGAGGTAAGGTTTACTCGTTTTTTATTGCTTTATTGAATGATGTATATTGTTTGCTCAACGCATGATGTTAGGGTATTGATCTTCGTGGAACATTCTAGTTAAAATTTTGAAGGGGAACCGTGATTGCAAGCTCTTAATTCTTCTTTGCCATATATCATTATGGTCATACATTTGCTAGCAAAGAAGGCTGACCGTGAATAGTTGTGATAATTTTGAATATTTGATAGGTGCTGTAAGTTGGATTTAATGGAGATGAAGTTGCATTGTTTTGCAAATGACAATCTTGACAACGATCGAGCCACTAAACTCTGGGATTATGCATGGGATGGTAGGTTCTTTTGAAGATGAATTTGCAAATATAATGGTGATGATGATGCTGATGACAAAAATGCATCATCTACATTTAATGGTTGTGAGTGTAGGTCTGTTTGAAAACATTGAGCTACCAGCTATAAGGCATGTATATACTTGAATTGGTGATTGAACACTGTATAATGAAGGACGTGTAGTTATTTTAATGCATTGAAACCAGGGTATTCTATTTAGCTTATTATAATCATATGATATATGTGATTTAGATGATGTGAGTGACTGAGGCTGCATCTGGGAATGATGATATCCAGTAATAAGATGTCAGCAGGTTAGGTTGGATTCATATTATTTGACTTATGAAACATTATATATCTTAGCTTCCCCACCAATGAATCTATGGTTTTTAACAATGAGTTTCAGTTTGTATTTGAAATGTTGAATAACAGTTAATCAATAGTAAATATAATGTAAATTACTCTTCATATCCTATGTTATACTCAGTGCAGGAGAACAATATTTGGTGATGATTCAGTCAAATGACAATTTATGTTGCTAAGATTCATTACTTTTTTAAAAGAGGCAGAGGAATTGGGAACAATATTTAAGTATTAGAAAGATAATTAAAAAGATGCAGTAAAATCAAGAAGAAACCGTACACTCGTTGTTCTATGTATTTCTGTATCTGTTGTCAGTGAAATGAAAATTTACGTTGGGAAGATTTATTAGCATTTTAAGAGCGGCAGAGGAATTTGGAACAATATTTTAAATATTAGAAAGATTATTATTGTTATTAGTTTTAAGGATGAAGTAAAATCAAGAAGAAACCACACATTCGCCGTTCTATGTATTTTTGTGTTTGTTGTATTTGATAGTCAATAGTAATATTGTAAAACCACCAACTATGTCATTGAGTGATATTGAATTTGAACTTCAATGTAGAGACCTAAGGTTTGAATCATGGGGGAAAAAAGAAATGACTTAAGGCAAAAGCAAATGCTCAATCATCGTACTTGCATTGCCTCAACTATATGGACATATGATGCTTGACAGGGTTGTCGAAACTCATGCAATATAATATGACGATTGTTGATTGCTTGATGTACAATGTTACCTAATTGAGTAGCTAATCCCAAGAATGTGAATGCCTGCTTCCCTTACAAATTCTTAAATTAATTTTAAAACGATTGCATTATCTTCAAGAGAATAAAATTATAGATATGTAAAATAGATTTGTGGTTATTTGCACTTGAAATATGAAATTAGTTGCACTAGAATAAGTAAAAATGTTAGAGATATCACTCGCTTCTCAATCCTGCTTCACGACTATATCCTTTTTTGTTGTCCCTTGCTACAAAGTCATAAAAAGCCAACTGCATGATGAAATTAGTTGCACTAGAATAAGTAAAAATGTTCGAGATATCACTCGCTTGTCAATCCTGCTTCACGACTATATCCTTTTTTGCTATCCCTTGCTACAAAGTCATAAAAAGCCAACTGCATGGATATAGGATGCTTGACAAGATAGCCAAAACACATGCAATATTAGAGGATTGTCGATTGCTTAATATGTGAAGTGCTATCTGATTGAGTTGCTAATCCCAAGAAGGGGAGGGCAGCCATGCTTTACAAAATCTCAAATTAATTTTAGGACTATTGCAATATTTTCAATAGAATAAATTTATAGATATGCATAATAGATTTATAGTTATTATCTGTACATAGAATATGAAATCAGTTGCACTAGAACAGGTAAAAATGTTTGAGATCTCACAAGCTTCTCGATTGTGTGTCCGGACTATATCCTTATTTGTTGTTCCTTGCTACAGTGTCATAAAGGCATCTATTGCAAAGTAGACTCAGTGAAAGACTACAATAAATTTAGAGTAGGTATTTGTTTTATGGAGGCAATTTTAGTGCTGTGATCATTTATAGAAAATATATTTAGCATAGAAATGATCTTCATATTATCTTAATTACCTTGAGATATGATCAAGCATCTGGAAAGGTATGAAATATATTTTGATTTTTTTTATTATATATATGATGAAACATTGATTTGTCTAAAAGTAGTTGAGCAATGATCATGGAGTTTCAAGTTACATTATGATTATATAGGGATCATTATTTTGATATCTTCTTGTATAGATTTAGGATGCTCTTAGATCGTGCACAAAATAAATTGACTTGGTATATGTTTTTCTTAGATGTGATAGTTCTAGTTAATGAGCAATTGCTAAATAAGTGAAATATTAGAAGATAAGTAGAACAATGATCAAGTTTATGATGTAAAATTTTAGTTTGCATGATATTGATGATTATTAGAAGATTAAAGATTCCATATGTATGATAGGTTTAGTTATTTTAGATCAATTATACAACATATAAGGATATCAATGAGGACATAACATCCATAGCTTAGACTATATAATTAGAACTAAGAAGTATTCTCGGATTATTTTCACGATAAAAAATTATCATTTAGACTTGACGGTAATTTTTGCAAAAGTATTGTTAGACCAGTGATATCATATGGATTTGGGTGTTTGACGGAAAAATTTTTTGATCGTCATATTTTTTATGACAAAAGAAGAATGGTAACATAGATGCATGACAAATTTAAGAAGGATTAATTGAGAAAAGATTAAAATTGATTGGAGATAAGATAGCAAAAATTAGACTTCGAAGTTTAGGCTTATACAATGAAGAGTAGCAAATGCACGAACTATATGCATGGATAAAATTAATATTGAAGGATTAGATACATGCATGGATAAAATTAATATTGAAGGATTAGAAAAAGAAGCTCGCAGACTTAAGGTTAACATGAATAGAAGTTGTTCAAAAATATATGTACAAAATAGATTTAACTCCTCTTGCAACATTCAACATGTATAACTAGAAATGAGGATTTGTAAAGTGGATGCCTAAATAGTTGGGATAAAATTAATGATGATGATGATTATATGCTTATCTCCATCTTATATTAAAACCAAGGAGAAGGTGCTTGAGAAATGCTAATCCTATCATTGTTTAATGAAATTTATTCAAAATCAAGTTGATAAAGCTATGGGAATTCTGGTGAGTGGATTGTTGAGTTATTGTGGAAGATTTAAAACTTAATTTTAAGCAACATTTCCTCACTCTCTTTTTTCACAGTTGGATTTGACAGTTCATCATACGATCCACAAATTTTTGTGAGTTTTTCTTTATTTTTTCCGGACCTATGTATGCTTACTTTTGAGCTATAATGCTTAGGACTCTTTTTGTGACATTGGCCATAGCAAATCTCAACTAAGTATTAGCAAGAGGCTCTTGGTGTTCTAAATAGAACCAAACAAGGCTTGAGGTTTTTAGGTATTTAATATTGATTTTACCTGCTAAATTACTTGAACCAAAGCTTTTTGTGTTTGTTAGGTTTTGGTTATTGACATTCAGTGAAAAACCGGAAAGAAAAATTCGACAAGTATATGCAATGAGGCAGTAATAGTAACCAAATATAAAATTAGCATGAAATATAAAATTTGCTGAAATTTAGCATGAAATGTCACATCCATAAAGCATTCTGTACAATCAGAAAAATAAATTGAATGCAATGAGGCAGTAATAGTATAACCATGACGTCAAGTTTTCTAGACTACTGTTCATGATTCCTTTTTCAGTAGTCCATGATAGAAAGTTGCAATTAAATACATACAACAATTTTACACTGTACAAGAAGAAGTTTATATAATTCTTTTATTCTCTTTTATCTTAAGATCAACTCCTGAAAATTATGCTATAAACCAAAGCTAAAGGCTTAAATAAGATGCAAGAACTATCTTCTAGCAACATGTTAAAATGAAACTAAACCCTAGAAAAAGAGAGATATTTGCTTTATGTTTGTGTTGTGTTACTCATAAAAGAATGTAGAAGTATTTGCTATATTCCAAATAAATGATAATTTGCATATATCACAAGGATACTCTGTAACATCTATATGCATCTTTCTCGCTCTAGAAATAGTTTTGATACCGGAGTTTAACCAAAAAACAATGGGAAAACAATATTATTGCTAAATTCAAACAGGAAAGTACAACCAACGAAACAGAAATAGGAAATTGTACAAGGATACTCTGTAACATCTATACGCATCTTTCTCGCTCTAGAAATAGTTTTGATATCGGAGTTTAACCAAAAAACAATGGGAAAATAATATTATTGCTAAATTCAAACAGGAAAGTACAACCAACGAAACAGAAATAGGAAATTGCAATTGTCACGACACCAACAAAAGCTAAAGGCTTAAATTGGATGCGACAACTAGCTTCCAACATGTTTAAATGAATCTGAACCCGAGAAAAAAAGAAAGATATTTGCTTTTTGTTTGAGCTGTGTTACTCATACAAGAATTTATAAGTACCAGCTATATTCAAAGTAAATGATAATTTGCATTTATCACATGGATAGTCTGTAACATCTATTTGCATCTCTCTTGCTATAGAAAGAGTTTTGATATTAGACTTTATCCAAACAACGATGAAAATAATATTATTGCTGAATTCAAATAGGAAAGTACAACTAAACAAATGGAATTAGGAAATTGCAAGGGGGGGTGTTGGTGGCTGTTAGGGACTTGGGAAGGTGGCGACAAGGTAGGGTGGTGGAGCAGAACAACTGAAACACAATAGTTCCTGGCCATCCTGGGTGGCGGCGACAAACTTGGATGGCAGGAAAAGTAGGTAGACGAGGCAGCAAGGCAAGAGACGGGCTGGAATAGCCATAAGCATTGATCTAGGTGGCGACAACGAGGAAGAGAGGCTGGAACAACAGGGAGAAGACGGGGAATGCAATTCTGGGCGGCGACAACAATAGATGGGCGGCTGGAAGCCAGAAGCACTGCTATGGGCGGTGACAGTGTGGAAGAGGAGCCTAGGGGCGATGCGGGAAGGATAGGGAACAGATGGGGGAAGGATAATCACCACATTGACAATGAGATATAGTCAGAACACCATTCATACCCTTGAATATAGCTCTAGATGGGAAAACAGAGATGTGGACAACTATCCCAAACATACACATGCAAAAACTAAACCTAATACACCACGAAAGCAAATTTATAGTAATAAGATAACTAGGAGTGGGCCCATGGGATCGACTGACACTCCACAACAAGAGAAGGCCTAAACCAAACCGGTGCAGACATGCATGTGTTTCACCTGCTTTCAAACAATCGCGTCAGTCTCCCAGGATTGGTGGAGTTTATACTTCATTCGTTGAAGCTTTTTTGTCTCCTTATAATATGAAGCCAAGTTAGTCACGTGATGGTGGCAAAACTGTTGTAATATTTCTGCAAGTCAATCATGCAGGCATTGTAATTCAACTTCTTGAGATTCCTAAAAGGTCTATCTACTCTGGGTTTGAGCTTCTTAAAAGATTCCACTACAAAATATATGCTCAGCTCTAACCAAGACAACTCTGAATCACGTACGTTATTACAATGCATATTCTGATAGAATAAGTGGTCATACTGTTTTGGCACAACCAGAGCTGGAACTGCATGTGGATGAGTCTTCTCACAACCTAAGTCTTGATTTATTAAATCTGTAACGTGGTTTTCTTACTCATTGTGCTTACACTACAAAAATAATGCAATTTTGCGTCAAACAAATCAGATGCAACAAATTTGACGTTAATGTGGTGTTATCGTCAAATTTGCGTTGGATTTGTGTTTGATTTGTTTTCATGGGTAAAATGATGGTTGATAATATAATTTACGCCGACAAGGGTCGACATATACGTTTTGCGCCGGTTCATATCGAACTTGAAATATCGTCAACTTTGTGTCAGGACAAATCGAACATAGATGAAAATAAATTATCATATGTGCGTTGATTAGAGGTGTAAACGAACCGAACACGAACGAACAGAGCTTGTGTTCGTGTTCGGTTCATTTGAAATTTAGTTTATTTGAAATAAGCTCGTGTTCGAAATTGTTCGTAAAGTCACTGTTTGTGTTCGTTTCTTAACGAACGAGCCGAACACGAATGA
>NW_018221210.1:63619-92059 GCF_001263595.1 Phalaenopsis equestris
GATTCGAACACGAACGAACACATCACTGTTTATGTTTGGTTCGTTTAACTAACCGAACAAAAAAGTTTGTTCACGTTCGCCCCAACTTACTTATCGAACGAATCGAACACAAACTCATTGACGAACCGAACACGAACTGTTCGCACAAACACGAACTGTTCGCGAATAACGAGCTTTTTGGACAGCCCTAGCGTTGATATATTCAATGCAAACTTTTTGGACAGCCCTAGCGTTGATATATTCAATGCAAATTTGATGCAAACATGTAAAAAAAAAAAATAAGGATTAGTATAACATGCACACAACAAAGAATTAATATCACACCAACTTACTAATTTATTATAGCAACACAGAGTTTATAACAAACAAATATCAACTGTGAAAAGGAATATAATGTAACAATTAAACCCAGCTCTCAAAAGTAAGGTTCACATAAAAATCGATAAAATATGTTCTAACAAGTGCTAAAAAAATAAAAAGAAAAACATAAAAATCTCCTAATCATTATCTTCCTCCTCCCGAACTACAGTAGTCATCGACTGCTTATTCTGAGAACCTGCTAAACTCTTCGTTATGCATGCTATGGAATCCTTAACTCTATGTTAGGCTTGAAGCTTCTGGTCACACAACTGATGGAGCTCTTCATTCATTACAACTACTTGCTTGACAAGTGTCTCATGATCCGACTATGACAGGCTCGAGGAACCCGCAGGAGCACAAAAGATCTCAGCCTCGAATGCTATGCCCTTTGCACCGAGGCCGTAGACCCTCACCTACTTTCCCACCACCTACGTCCATAGCTTAAAATCAGACTATGCAGTGGGAGACTGACTACCATTTCTGCTGGCGGATGTTTGGGGCTCGGAGGCTAAGTGCCTCTTTCGAAGCTGCTTGAACTCTTACATAATTAAAATCAATGTTTAATTGTCATTTTGAACATTAAGAGTCAAAATAAATGTAGAAAAATCAATTTTTACTTCCATGCATCCGTCAGGAGTGGTTAGAGACTCACTTTTGCGTCTTCGAGCTCCAATGGGTTCGGACAAGCAACTTCGCAACGGAGGGCTCACGGCTCAACTCTTTAGCCTATGTCGCATAGGAGAATGGTTAGCATCACATAATTACAACGAACATTAAATTTTTAAATATTTAAAGAATGTTACCGACCTCCTGTAGTGCTCTGTGTGGGGGACCGAGCCTCCAATATGGAGCATAGTGCCCCTAACCCCCTCGATTGCCCAATTCGTTTGCCTCTTCCTCTGATACTCGGGAGAGGCCCAGGTTGCGGTCAAGTGAGCCCAGAGCTCCCCCTTTCTGTGGGCTGTGGTGAACATGCCACACAGTCTATGCCTGCCATGAATCTCAAAGATTTGGCGAAACTAAATTCCTTGTAGGGTTCGTCTCCTTCAATAATGTTGCTAACCTTATTGAAACATTCTATCGACATGTTAAAATTAGATTTGTTCCTCAACATTCTCAGCGCCACTGATAACGCCATATGTGTAGCACAACTATTCCATAAAGGTCGTTGTGCAACATTTAGTAAGTTAGAGAATTGTTGCGCTTCATTGTTCGATGTTTTATTTTCATGTGGAACGCTGAACAAAATGAGCTTTGCAAGCATCATTAATCATTTCTTCATATGTTTTAGGATCGTATTTCTTTGTTGGACGAGCATAACTTATTGAGGCATCCACTTGATCGTGCCGAACTTCTGGTTTTTACTCACCATGTGCAGTCCAGTACCAGTAATTTGATTTAAATCCCTTACGATAAAGATCCAAATTGACTTCTTTGAATCGTAAATATACTAGATTTTTGTGCTTCACACAAGGACATCAGAATTTGCCCCTCTAAACGATTGTGATCCCAATTGCACAAATTTTTGAATACCATTTAAGAACTTATCAGTGAGTTTTTTTCGCTCTAGATATAATCTGTTATACATCTAAGATCTCAAATTTCAAATATCAATCTGCAACATAAATATAGTTATATAGTTCAGTATAACTACTATGAAAAATAAAAGTGGCCTGCTCACCATTTTGCATAAATATTTGATATTGTTGTATAATTGCATTGTTGTCATTGATAGTAAATATGTGCACATCAACTCAAAGATAGGTCGTGAATGATTATGCTCAGTGATATGTAGGAGAAAATTCTCATCGAAAAAAATGACTCCAGGAACCTCTTTGAAGCAGCACGCGTCATCTGGTGAAGTAACAAACCAACTCAAAGATAGAGTTTGTGATGTTCTTTTGAGCCAATATTTTCATTTATAATTTTTTTTCTTGATCGAGTGCATAAAAAAGATCAGCTCAAAAAAAATAAAAACAGCTAAATGGATGACTGTCGTCATCATTAGAATGACTTGAAAATTTTACTTTCAATATAAGATAGTTGTTGAGAGCGAGTCATGTTATGAAGCTGAGTATGATATTTAAAAATGTTTAGTCATTAAATGTCAATTAAGTAGTTATACTATTTAACTTGAGTTAGTTTATTAGTATATAAATATCTCCACTTAAACTTTGTTTGCTGTTGTAACACAGAATTTTACAAAAGCAACATTCTTAGATTTCTTCAAATATAGCACAGGCTTACTACATTACCAACATCTGAAACAACAACAGCATCTGGAAGACCACAATAGCACAACTAAGCAAGGATCACCATTTTATAATAGACTGAAACCAAAAAGATCTTAAAGTCCAACACCAATAAAATCCAGCACCAATAACTAAGGGTTTCAAACACCATCAATATCATCAAAATAAGAAATCATGAAATCATCAAACTAGCATAAGATTAAAATTCTATAGGGCAGCAACAAACCGTCAATAACAAACCATTGCAACACTAAATCAACATTTGCAATAAACATCCTTTAATAGAATAAAAAACATGATAATCAAACAACACCCACACCAATTAAGCAAAACAATCATAGTTAATAATGAAAAATGAGATCAACCACTAACCAAACTAACTATATCAACATGAACAACTAAACCACAAAACCCTTCTTATGTGCTAGTTCCCCTTCTCAAACAAAATTCTTATGTATATACATACTCCTAAATGCTTAGGGATATTTTCATATATACCGCTCAATTCTTATGTGTATACATACATAACACCTAATCTTCAATTCTTACATGCATACCACCTTACCTATGCATGAAATGACCCATTTCACTTTTTAAAAATTAAAATGAGGAAGAATGGCGTGAATAGACTTACCTTCTTCAATGTTTTTTGATAGGAGCAGAGCGAAATGATAAGAAGCATGGGAGTTTCGGTGGTCTCAGTAAGCCGCATTCCGGTCGTTGCCTTCCTAGCTAGCTGTAATGGTGATTGTATCATGAAGGTTCGTTCACGATAGCGAAATGATAAGAAGCATGGGAGTTTTGGTGGTCTCAGTAAGCCACATTCCGGTCGCTGCCTTCCTAGCTAGTTGTAATGGTGATTGTATCATGAAGGTTCGTTCACGAAGGTGATGATTTTGAGTGAAATCCGAAAGGGAGGGGGAAAAGCGACAGGCGAGGGGTTCGATAGGGAGGGAGGATGCAAGGGTTTCGGGCATAGAGGGGAGAGGCACAGAGAAAAAAATAAGCTTAAGCGTGCAGGATATGAATTTTAGAGCATTTACGTCGAATTTCCGTTGAATTTGTGTCGGACAAATTCAACCTGATTAAGAATTCATGGAAGACTTGTTATTTGCGGCGGACTTTTCATTGTATTTGTGTCAGACGTGATGCGACTCTTTTAAGTTAAGTATGTGCGTCGAATTCTTAGACGTAAAGTTAATGAAAAGAACGTCACAATTCAGATTTTGGTTTTGTTGTTTTTAGAATGCCTTTTGCATCGACTTATTGGACACAAATAGATGTAAATTTCTCCGCAATATCAAAATCTATTTTTTGTCGTATTTCAAATGCAAATTCGACGCTAATATTATTAGATGCTATTTTCAACGTCTTCTGTGGTGTTCGTTGAGTGTATCTGATAAATAATTTTGTCACGAGGAATCAACTTTGGAATGAAATTAAGGTAGACTGGGCGACCCTCAATAACGACCACTGAAGAGAGACCTCTTTTTCTGTGGAAGGATCTGACCCACTATCAGATGTTCTTTCACACAAAATATTTAAGGTAGATTTCAAAGCTGCAGTTCCCCATGCTTGTTTGGCCATCTTATTGTCAGGATGCAGTTGAACTGACCTTAATTTTAATACCCATATTATATCATATAAACTTCCATAAATAGCTCAAAACATTCTCTTCTCTAACATATTGAATTTCTCTCAACAATGGAAACTTAGGAGGTAAACTGTATGTCATGAAATTCTCTTATCTGGAGTTGTCATGTGTCTAGTGTCAGTTGCTGGAACTTATGACCCTCTTCTGCAACCAATGTCAGTTCTACTGAAGCTTCTCTTATTGCTTGCAAAAAGGTAGTCGTTGCACCACATCCGCAATTTTAGCATGAACATTTGTTAACTCGGACTCACAACCTTCTAGAACAACTAATGCAAATCCCGTTGGAGTCTCTCATTGGTTCAACTTGAATCGTTGACATCTATTTCTCTTCAGCTAAAAGTTCTCTGAAGGCTTCATCTCCAATTTTACTGTCTTTTTTTTTTCAATTGCTCCCTACCCAGCGAAAGAGATTGCTTTTTCTATTTAGGCAATCAAATGTCACGCAGCCAAAAACGTGACACTTGAAGCATTTATCGGTGGGGATAAATTTGGGAATACTGGCGGTCTTCACTTTTTCTTCACTCTGTACGGGTTCCTCCTCTGGTTGAGTCAGCTTAAGTTTTCCACTGGTTCTACTTTGGATGCTTGATCGTGTGGTTGAACTCTGCCCGTAAGATGAGGTAGTCACTCAGTGATATTGTTGTAACTGGTGAAGTCTTAATAACACATTCTACCTATGATGTGTGGGTAGGTACTTCCGTTGCATCTCCCTTTTCATTTTAAACCAGATAGTGATTGCGGATTTTCTTTCATACTATCATAGGTGCTTCAAATTTTCCTACCACTGCAACACATTCTTCTTCAACTTGATGGCGACTAGTTTAACTATTATGTCCAGTGGAATATATTTATATTCAAAGACTTGATCCGCTATTTGGAGCCATTTGATGAATTCTTTTGGATCCTGTGACGATCAACATCCTATAAATCCATCTTTGATTCAGGTCTCAGTTTCTCCTCTGATATTTCATGCACAATCTTTGGTATAGTGGTTCTTCATCATTGAAAACTGCATGGTGGAAAGGATTCACCTCATCCTTTTGTTCCAACGATTTATCCTTATGGCTACAGTTGACCCTTCCGAATTACCTCCCTCAAAGGTGGCAAGTCTTTGTTGTAGTTAGAGGATTTTCCGTTGTATATCCTTTATACAAAGTTCCCGACCTACTACCATCATTTGTCTCCTTGGTGGCATGGCTAGGGTTTAGATTTGGAGGGGGTGAAATGGGTGTATAAGGGTGGTTTTGAGTGGAGAAAAAAATTTGAGGGGTGATTTTGGTAGCTCGAGGATAATACTAGAGTTAGGCCAACTCTAATATCAAATGATACCCTAGTCTAACCAAGCAATAATGAGAAAATAGTATTATTTCTGAATTCAAATAGGAAAGTACAACCTAACAAATGAAAACAGGAAATTGCAACAAGGTAGGGTAGGAGAGTAGGTGGGGGGTACAGCTGAAAAACAATATTTCCTGGCTATCTTGGGCTGCGGTAGAAAACCTGGGTTGCGGAAACAGTAGGAGGCGATAAGGAAGGTGGTTTTGGGCAGCAACAACAAGAGGGGGGTGTGTGTTGAAACAGTACGAGAACAATCATACGCACTATTCTGGGTGGCAACAGTGAGAAGGGGAGGCTTGAACAACAAGGAGACGACAGGGAATGTGATTCTAGCCGGCGACAACAAAAGATGGGTCATTGGACAACAGGGGAATAGACATGAGCACTGTCCTGGGCGGCGACTCGAGTTTGGGGCAATGTAGGAAGGATGGGTAAGGGAAAGGAAGGTGGAAGGATAGTCACCACCTCAGGAGCCAAATGACTGGGGAAGGTGGCAACAAGGTAGGGTAGTGGACCAGGTGGCGGGTAACAGCTGAAAAACAATATTTCTTGGCTATCTTGGGCTGCAGTAGCAAACCGGTGGCGGAAACAACAGGGAGGCGACAAGGAAGGTGATTTTGGGCGAAAACAACAAGAGGGGAAGACGCTGGAACAACAGGGGAACAACCATAAGCATTGTTCTGGGCGACGACAACGAGGAAGGGGAGGTTGGAACAGCAGGGAGATGGCAGGGAATGTGATTCTGGGCGGCGACACCAAGAGATGGGCAGTTGAACTACATGGGAATGACACTGTTTTGGGAGGTAACGGCGAGGAAGGGGAGATGCAGGAAGGATGGGGAGGGGAAGGGAAGGGAAGGGAAGGGAAGGGAAGGGAAGGGGGAAGAATAGTCTAATATTAACATTTCGTGTGCTATGTTTGTAATTTTTTTTTAAAAAATAATATATCATATAAGTATATAATATTTAATAAATTTTTTTTATTCACAAATTAATTTGTTTATGAATATTAACAAATTTGTTGGATTATGTTCAAATTTAATTTATTTAAATTTCTAGTTTTGAAAAGATCTTCAAACTTACTTTTTTTTTATTAATTTGAAAAATATGATTAAATATTATATAAAAAAAAATTAAAATTATTCATCAAATGTATTGATTCATTTACGGCCATAGTCCCAGCATCTTTATAGAGCATAAATTTTGTTAAGTAATCGTACAGGTACATTAGATCTCATTACCATTGTTTTCGTTGTAGACGTCACATTCATCAGAGCTTGTTATCTTGATCGTCTCGCACTACCACGCTCTGAAGGCGATCATACAAAGAAGTTGCTTTCTAGTTCATCAAGTAGGGAAGACGAGAGTGTCAGATTCACTCAATCTTGTGCTTCCAAATTGTATTTATGTTGGGGTCTAGCCTAAATTTGATTTGAATCTAATTCTGAAAAATAATGGTGTTTGGTAGCCCATTTTTAATATAATTTGGCCATAATAATTCCTCCCAAACATAAAAAAAAAATAAAAATAAAATTTCGATTTCCAGCACCGTCTTCTCAACCGCTGTTCGATCTTCTGAAACATCATTTTGTCTATAAATCAAAATTTTATAAATCCCACATAAAAACCAATTTAATAAATTTACTGCATCATTTCTCATGGCTCGAGTGACAACTTGACCAAAATTCTAAATTTGATAAATCGTAAATCCTGCAATCCGCAAGCCAAACTAGAAATTATTCTAGAGTATTTACGAAGTTTTACATGCGGACTCCAATAATTTGCGGCCACGTGGAGATTATTAGAAAATTATTATGTTGTTATTTGAGAGTTATTGCAGAGATAAATGCATAGAGGTTATTAAAGTGAAATCGCGGGAGTTATTAGAGATTATTTGAATGAAACTGTAGAAATTATTAAGTGAAACTGTTCAAATAGCCTTAGCCTCCCCGCTTCCACTCCTCTAACTTCCGCGGCACAGTTTTAATTTTAGATTTGCTCGATATAACACATGACATATTACAGAAAAAATATTACTTCAAGAGTACTGATGCATCAGTACTCCAATGAGGGTGATGCCTACGTGGCACCCCCTCTTAGAGTACTGATACATCACCTAATATTTTTTCGATATTACACTACTGTTAATAGAATAATTTGCAGAGCCGAACACTTTCGGTCTATGAGGTTTCGGTTTCTCCTCCCTCTATGTTTTTTTTAAAACAAGACGACGAGTAGTGGGAGTTGAAGGACCGTTAGCCAAGGGTCGGGTTGAAAGGTCCCCACCCTAACCTCTCTTCTCTCGGTAAAGGAAAGAGATGGAAAAAGAAACTTTTGCCCCTCAGTGCTCTTATATGAGAAAGATGGATGGAGCCGCCAATAGCATTTCACCTCACCAACTCTTCTTTTACTTCCTTTCCTTTATCTTCTTCATCCACACATTTCTGCTCCATAGCATGAGATGGAAAGCTCCTCAGCTTCTGCGCGTGTTGAGTCTTTCCCAATTGGGCTTAGAGTTCTCGTTGTTGATGACGACCTAACGTGGCTGAAAATTTTAGAAAAGATGCTCCGGAAATGCTCATATGATGGTAATTTTTCGAGAGCATGTTTTTATTTATTATTTCATATTTTTTCCTCAGTTTGGTTTGCCATATTTTCTGTCAAATCAAAGCTTTGGTGTTCATTTTAGGTTCATGAAGGATTTGTGTTTGTTTAAATGCCAAGTAGCTAAATTGGTCTTTTCCTGTAATCCTCCTTTCCATGTATCATCGAAGGACTGATTTTTCCCATTTTTAAAAGGTTGATTGTGAGCTTTGTAACATAGTTTTATCAATTAAGTGACAAAATTGCTTTTTTGGCTTCGTTGGTGCTTTGTTACAGTCCATAGAGCTAGTTGATTTTTATTTTATTTTATTTTATTTTATTTTATTTTTTTGAATTAACAAATGGAAGTTTTTATTCCATCACTATGAATTTATTGAAAAACTCTACTTTTTGACGTTTTATAGTGTTTTTATTCAAGGTTGATGTGAGAACTTAGAACAAATTTTCTTGGTCATGCGGATAAAGGCCTCATCTGGTATTTGCTTTTCAGCTGTTTTAAGTTCCAAAACATTATATCATGCGGAATGTGCATGTAAATGCAAGTAATGCATCAGATCCTATTTAATGGCTTCATGATTGATGTGTCATAAAAATAGTTTCCTCTAACTTTGGGGAAAGCAACAAATTATTATTAAATTCGCACTAAATGGAATTTTTCTTAGGGAATAAGTCCTCGTGATTTTCTTTCGTTTTTGTGATTTTCATGTTAAAATTCTGTTCTTGCATTATTTTTCCTTTTCTGCTTTTGTGAGAGTACTTTGTTTAAAGCTAATACTACTTGCAAAACAGCTATTGCATATATTTGAGAGTAGAGCAGAGCACAGAACCAAAACAATATTTAAACTGAGCCTAAATTTTAGCTAAAATGGTGAAATTTAACTTCAGAATTTTCACTTTTACTCCAAGGCTTTATGGTCAAGGGTAAAGCATAATCCCAATTTCCAATTTCTAACAAATTCCAACCTGATTTTTTTTCTCCTTGAAGTGAATGCGCCAATATTACTGTGACAGTAGAATAATCTTCAGCTTATAATTAGAATAATAACGACAGTTATCCATGTACATATTTTGTTATGCAATCTAGTTGCACAAGATGTTGATTTTTTTTTTGTTTGGTTAACGTTTGGTTTGCTGAAAGGGTAATGTAGTGTAAAAAGAATGCATTGTAAAAGTAATGTATTATATTTAGAATATTTGGAGTTGTTCGTCTCAGATGTAAAAAAAAAATGCAAACCTTCATATTTTCTTATTTATGTGAAGCAAAATGAAACAAAGTGAAATACGGGTCGATAACAAGCGGGCGGTCAACTGGTGGCTGCAGCAATCACACATTTGGCCGTGGGAGGGCAAGTGAGTAGGTGGCACTTCCAACGGTGACAGGCAGCGATCAAGAACAACAAGTGGTGGCAAGGTGTGAGTAGGCAACAAGCGGTGTCCAGGAGTGAGCAGGCAACAAGTGGAGGTGGAAAACTATTGGCCACCGATGGTTGAAGGCGAGTTGTTACTGGTGGCTAGCTGTTGTGGTAGACAGCAGCTGACAGAGGGCAACAGTCAATGGTAGCTGGTAGCCCAAGGAGACCTGCGACGGGCAGACGACAACTAGAGGTGAGCGTTCAAAAGGTGGCAAGCAGCGAAGAGTAGAGGCAGTCAAGTGGCCAGCAGCCGATGACCAACAACACTTTACATGCAGCTATGTCTTCGGAATTCGCTCAAATCCAAAGAATTCCAAATGCATTGAAAATGAACTAAGGAATGAGTTCATAAATGCATTGCAATTCTACATTGCATTTGGAATTTTTCCAACCAAATGCTTGGATTTTTGAAACTAATCCGAAAGAAATGTATTGTACTTCTTTTCCAACCAACTAAACAATCCCTAATTTGAACGTAATTTTTTTTTGGCTCCTCCTTCAGTACTACATTGAAAGAATTTCCATCGACTTCATGTTAAGGCTATAAAAATATGTAGGTGTGTTATGTGTTCATGTGTTATTGCCTTTAATTTGATGAGTTCTTTTTCTTTTGAAATTGCCCAGTGATTACGATTGCCTTTTTTTTTTGCAATATTTCCTTGGTTGATGGGTTCAGGATGTACCCTAGACTGCAAATGCAAATAAATCTCCCAAAAAAATAGTTTTTTCTTTTTTTTTTCTTTTAAACACGATCAAGAAAATATTTTACTCATGCAAAAAGAAGAAGAAGAATGTACTTAAGTTAATAATAGAGAAATCCACCTAAATGCGCTCAAATTGGTTGTTTGTGAACTATATAAAATGTTTTGTTCCGTAATTGTTCTATATTTATAAGGGACTCAAATTTTTGTCTACATTGAAAATGATCTCTGTATTCAAACTTATAAATCCTGTAATAATTAAAGGTAAAATGGTTTGGTGGAGATGGATGAATGACAAAAAAAAAAAAAAAAAACAAAAAGAGAAGTCAAATAAGAGAAACAAAGATTTATCTGAGCTTTAATGGCGTTCAGCTGGTCAGGCTGTTTCTGATGACCTGACTAGGGGACTGTTTTTTTTATTCATGTAGAAGATTAACCTCATTTTGTACTTGTTATGGCCACTATCTATTATGTATATCCAGCCATAGTTTATCTTGTGATTGCTTCACCACCTTGTAACAAAAAATGCTTTGTTCTAACCCATTTTATACGAGTATATTATATTTGTTTATCTTATTTCGCCTTTGATTATTAGTGAACTATATAATAATGAGATTACAGGCCAAACATTTTTTATTTCTTTAAAAAGATCTACGAGAAGAATCAAACTATGTAAATACATTTATATGATCAATCATGGTTGCACTAAGTAAAACACATTATTTTTCTGCTACTGTTGTGATCACTATTCCTCTACTAATGCAGTTACAACATGCTGTAAAGCAAGAGCTGCTCTTGATCTTCTTCGTGAAAGAAAAGATAAATTTGACATTGTAATCAGTGATGTTAATATGCCCGACATGGATGGTTTCAAGCTCCTTGAGCACGTTGGACTTGAGATGGATTTACCAGTTATAAGTTAGTTATACCTATCCCCATTTTTTTACCAGGGTTAAATTTATAATATTCTTTAATCCAAAGACAATTTCTCTATCTCAATATCTATGCAGTGATGTCAGTGGATGGTGAAACAAGCAGGGTTATGAAAGGTGTTCAACATGGTGCATGCGATTACCTTCTTAAGCCCATAAGAATGAAAGAGCTAAGGAACATATGGCAACATGTTTATAGAAAGAGAGCACATGAGTTGAAAGATTTGGAGAGTCATGAAATCATTGATGATATTCAAATCCTAAGAAGTGGGCTTGAAAAGTTTGATGACAAGCTATTGGTGAGTACGTCCGAGATGATCTCTCTAGGGAAACGAAAAGATTTGGACACTAGAGAGTTTAGTGATCAAGATTTCTATGATTCCGTGACTGTGAAGAAAGCCAGAGTGGTTTGGTCAATTGATCTTCATAAAAAATTTGTAAACGCTGTGGATCAGATAGGTTTTGATAGTAAGTAACTAACCATTCACCGTTGTTATCAGAAATTCATTATTTTTCACAGCTCAATCAGCGTTAAGATTTATTTTTAGAAAATATTTGCATTTTCTTATTAGATGATTTGATCCAATGTTTTCAATACGTAAGTAATATTTCATTTGATATTATTGATAATGTATATTTCCTTTGTTCTGCAGAAGTTGGTCCAAAAAAGATACTTGACTTGATGAATGTGCCTGGATTAACAAGAGAGAACATTGCCAGCCACTTACAGGTACCTCCTCCCCATGTATTTGAATGTACAATTTGTAAAATTCAAGCAAGAAAAAATGCAATACTTGCAGTTAATTTGCTTTTCAATGGACATAGATTCATGAAATACTTTTTTTGTATTCGACAATAGGCTGGATATATTGATGTGAATCTTAAAATTTACGGCCGTTAAAAGTCTTTTGGAAGTTTGTGTTTTATGGGATATTTGGTTAATTTTATTTTTAGTTTTTTTATTTTTTAAATTTATTAGATGTATGTACGTCCCTAGATGTTACCTTTTTATTAAAGTTTGATTTAGGCATAGACCCCACTTATTATTAAAGAAATGCTTTCTGGCTACATGTGATCTATTTCCTCTACTTTCGGGCTATCTTTGACGCTCCTATATTTTCTAGGATTAGTAGCCATTTATGGCCTTAGTTATGAACTGGTCCACCATTGGACATCTTATGCGACTTTTATTCCAACGATTTTTTCTTTCTTCTAGTGGCTTTTTTTGTTAATCATTTCTCCAACTTATATTCTGATTATCTTTTTTCATGCCACTGTTTATCTAGTGCGACTACTCTATTATCTTCTAGGAGAACCGATTTATTTTGTGGATGATTCAGTGGAAATTTCAATTTGTCAATATCAACTAAACTATACTTTGATGCTAAATTTGTCAGGCACAACTTTGGAAATGTCAAAAGTTTTCAATCGTAAAATATAAAATACTTATTTATAGCAATCAAACTGTAAGATGATGTTTAGTTCATTTTATTAAATTTATTTAAATTTTGAATTTCTTATGGAGTCTATATACATTCCTAAGGTTTATATATACATAGATCCCCATTTTACTTTTGGTAATTTATGGAGTCTATATACATTCCTAAGGTTTATTATATATACATAGATCCCCATTTTACTTTTGGTAAGAAGAATACTTGCGGTCCTCCAATAAATATTTTATTGAACAATTCTTGACATTTCCAATCTAGTGGTTTTTTTTTTTTTTTTTTTTTTTTTTTTTTCCCTTCCACATTTTGCAGGCTATTGAGTGCATCTCTATTTGTTTTGGGAAGGCCATTATTTCACGATTAATTGCAAGGATTTTTAGTTGACTTTGTGTTTATAATCTGGGGTTGACATATTCAAATCTCTCTGCCAAAAATAAAAATTTAATTTTGGATGTGAAATTCTTTTTGCTTTAAGGATTTAGTTGCTTGATCATGTGAAGAACATTTTAAAGAATTTTGATATGTTAACTCCTTATATGAGCATTGATGTGTGCTAGAAAATTCACAGTGGTGGAGTAATGAATTATCGTCTTAGTGTTAAACAAGAATTTAATACACACTCAGATAAATAGAAAATAACCAGTATTGACACCAGAAATATTTACATGAAAAACCAGTAAAAGGAAAAAGCTACGGGGCCTAGCCCAGCTGAAGAAATACACTGTAAACTGGATATTACATGTACAGTCCCTTGTCCCACAAGTGAGAAAGGGATGAACACTTTTTGGAGTTACAACGTCGGTGCACTAATAAACTTGTTGTAAAAAGTAGGAGGCCTATGGCGATCAGTAGAGATCGACAGGTATCGATGGCGGTCGACGGTGGTCGACAGCAGTCGGCGCTGGTTGACAGAGGTAGGAGTGGTGCTGGACTTCAGCTCATTCTCAAAGCTTCAAGTTCTTTCTCAAGCATTTAACTCTCTTCCCATTAGAGAGGTGGGGTTCTATTTATAGAGTTTTTGGTGCAATGAATGTAGAAATATGCGAGGGTGGCTAGAAGCTTGAGAGATAACTTAAATCTTTGAGAAGGAGCTGAGTCCAGCACCACCTCTGTCACCATTAATCGTCGTTGGCTGCCGTCGACCACTGCCAACCGCTGTCGATCACTGACAACTGTTGTTGATTGCTGTAGACCAAAGTCGACCGCCCTCGAGCACTACTGTCGCACGTCAACCACCACCGGCCGTCATCGACCGATGATCATCGTCGATCACCAGCAATCACTGTTAACCACCATCGACTGGAAGTCGTCAGTCTATATTGTAACTTGGAAAATCTAATAACAATTTCTCATCTGTGGGACAAGGGGTCTTTGTAATCATCAACCTATAGTGGATTTTTAGATTTGGGTCAAACTCGTGGTTTTTTCTCTTTACGGGCTTTCCACGTAAAAACTTATGGTGTCATTACTGGTTGTTTTCTTTTACCAGAGTATATGTTGAATTTTCGTGCAATGCTAAGATAATAATACATTACTCTATCGTCACAAATTTTCTAGCACGCATCAGTTTGCTGCCGTTTGTGGGAATTTGAAAAGATTTCCTTTATTTGGAATAAAGAAGGCGAAGATCAAATGATAAAAGAATTTCAGTGGATTTAATTTTTTTAACACATATTTATCAAACATTATAGCCTCATAAATATTAATATAAAAATTAATAAGAATTTTGAGTTTTTCAATTTTTTTTATAAGGTGGAATACTAAAGGCTAGAAGGAGGAAATTTATAGGATGGAAGGCGGAAGGCCAAACGACAAGGGAATTATGACATATTAATTTTTTTTTAATTCAATTACTTTTAATGTTATGACTCATCTCAAGCCTATAATTAGAGGAGAAAGAAAGTGAAATCCTCATCTCTGCCCCTAGCATATGATCTGGGATTTCTTAAGAGAAGAAAGTCGTCCTCATCTTGCATAGCAGACGAGCAACAAGATTTTCTTTCACTTTGTCGCCAAAAGGAAAGTCATCCCTGTCCTACGTAGCAGGCAAGTACGAGATCTTCTTTCACGTTGCGCTGAAGAGGAATGTCGTCCTTGTTCTGTGTAACTGGCAAGCAACGAGATCTTCTTTCTCGTTGTGACGAAGAGAAAGATCATCCTCATTCTATGTAGCAGGCGAGCAACGAGATCCTTCTCGTTGCGGCGATGAGGAATGTCATTCCCGTCCAACCTGATAGTTTTCTTTTACCTGAGTGTTTGTTAAATTCTCGTGCAACGCTAAGACGATAATTCATTACTCTACCGCCGTGAATTTTCTAGCACGCATCAAGCACGAAATTTTCCTATGAATTATTTCCTTCTTTCTATCCCATCTCTTCTTTTCTTTTTTATCCTTGTTCTTTCATTATTACTTTGAAAGAGTAATTTTGTATCTTCAAAATTGATAAAATCTTTATTTCCTTCAATAGCCTGAACTTTAATGTGCATACTTTTCTTCTTCCCTAATTTCTATTATTTAGTTTCTAGTAAATGTCTATTGGTTTTGTTGACTAACTTGATTTTTATCATGTTTCAACTATTATTAAATGTCATGATATATTGTTTAATATTCTATTAATTGTCTTAAATATTTTTGTAAATGGTTTCTTCGTTATTTGGCATCCCGTCATAAATATTCATCACAAACCCGAAACCCTAGTTTTCTTACTACTGTACTCCTGCATGCTTCACTGAAGTTACTTTCAAGGATGGGTGTTGAAGACTTAAAAAATTTGGTGCCCTACATCCAATAATTTCCCATTAGTATTTTTAACAAGATTTACACTTAACTTAACACAAACAACCCTATATGTTTCTTGATAAATCTAAACATATTTTACTTAAATTGTTGTTTTTGAGCTAGCAACTCCTCTTTATGTTTTTATTGTGTACATCTCAAAACAAACACTGCTCAAATAATTTCCACACTTATACTCGCTAGGAAACTCTATTAGACATATTGATCCTTAACATATGATTATGAGAGTATTTTTAAGAGTATATTACACTAGACTCTTTTCAGGCAATCCTACTATGTAAGTGGTTTTTGTTGTATATGTTAAAGTGGTTTGCACATTTGGACTCATTTTTGGAACAACCTATCACTTATATTTTGTCTATTTTTCTAAGATTTTATGTGTAATCTTAAATCAATCAATTTATATTCTCTAGGGTTCTATTTTATATAAATCTTTACAAATGGATGTTGTTACGACTCTACTTTCTAGACCATTGGTGATTAGTTTTCTTATTGAAATGGACATTAATATTTTTCTAGAAAAGGTTTGGATTGGCTACTTATAATTTGATATAATGTAAATTTTGTAAAATAGTTTGGCATAACAACTTTGAATGTCTCAAAGCTATCGTCAAACTAATCAAATGAAACATCCTGGTACAAAAGGTGTGTACATATGATCAAATTCTACATTCATATGATGTTAAAGCTCTTTTTAGTTTAGATCAGGCGTATGCATAAACCTAGCTACTCTAGATCTTATCATTTAATAATCACCTTCATAACTTGCCCCTACTACTATAAGCCCTAAAAATTTTGTATGCTCCACATCAGCATGCATAAACAGATCATAATCCTTCTAACATGTTAACTCCTTATCCTCCTATTAATTAGGACATCATTGAACCTGTTTCTAAGCAAACATACTATTCTCATCAATGACTTCCAATCATGGACATCTAGGTTGATAGAAGGTTCCAAATCTCAGGTGCAATAGGAAAGGAATAAATTTTATTATCACTCTGTAATGTTCACTAAGCTTTAAGCAAGGTATTATAAAAAAGAGTTATTTGGTTTTTTCTCATTAATGGATACGAACTAGGATTCAAAATTGGTCCTAATGAAAAATTTTACTGAGTGAACCGAATGGGTTTGAATTTTGACCAGATACACCAATAGTTAACCCTATTTTCAATCCAAAATATTTAAGCTTATAGGGGTACTGCTACGTGTTATTGTTTTAACCGAATGTAGCTTGCATCCCAAAGCTTTATAAGCCTTAACAATCTCCCTCTCTTATGTTAGTTCTCTACACAATGTCACTTCACCTCAAACGAAAATATTATCATGTACCATGCACCAAGAGGCTACTCAACCATTTAAAGGATTCATATAGTTCTCAACCATGATAAAAATTGACACAATTTTCCTAAGATCATAAATCAAATGAATCAATTACATTAGCCGAATCATCAGTTCCGATGCCATTTACTAGTAAGTTTAAGGAAATCAAAGTTAGGCAAGATATATCAGTGATAAAACCTATTTTTATTAAAGCTTAACACTATTGTTGAAGGCCAACATACAACAACATATTTTTTAACTACTTGGTATGAGACTAAAATAATAAAGAAGTTTCAAACCTGTATGGAAGTCGTGATCATTCCTCAAGTCCATTATTGTTTTCATTTCCTATGAAATTTAGTCTATTTTGAGCCCCAAAAATAAGGTTAATATGTGCAAGCTTTTCACCATATCTTTGAAAATCACCAGGATTACTGTTTATCCCATATGAATGTAGTTGTCAAGTTGGATAATATGCATTACAAGAAATTACATTACTTCCATCTATAAGGAATTTTTGCTTAGGGTAGAGACTTACAGAAAACATATTTTGGCAATTTTTTTAAGAACAAGAAAGGTGCATTTTACTTAATATACAATAAATACTAATAAATATTTGAAAGAACTTCTCTCCACCAACCTACCCCTTGTGGAAAAAATATATATATATTTATTTGAAAAATCAGATTGGTTTTATATCATACTACTCATAATATCCCTCTCTCCTTTACAGCTGCATTTATCTTTTGTTTGAGCATTTATAATTGGCATTCACTCCAACACTTGGTATCCCGCCTTCTTCGTATAATAATTACAATTTTTTGGAAACTGTTATGCTATTTGAAGTTCTTTTGGTAAATGGACTCCTTTAAATGCAGAAATATCGCATGTACTTAAGTAGAATACAGAAGCAGAATGAAGTTGGAGATTTAGCTGGCAATATGCAACCTGATCACTCTTCAGAGAATCATTCAGAGAGCGTTGGCTGTCAGAACTCTAGAACTATCCATGAAAATAGTGGAGCTAATAGCTATGGGCAGAAAACTCAAAATTTCCATGGGCAGGATATAATCCAGGGTTTTCAAGAAAGTGAACTAAACAAAGCAGACTTACTTCCAGTAAAGCTTAAGAAAGAAGATGTAACAACAGATGTTCACTTTCAAAAGCCGAAAAATGCTTCTCAGCCAGAGCAAATGCTGCCACACAGTGATCAGAAACAGGACTACGCCTCAATTTCAAAGCGGAATGGATGGCATGGAAGTGTTCTATTAAGGCAATTCATGCAATACCCTAAACATGATGAGCCATTTAGCTTCTTGGAACACAATTCCTACTCTTCACAAACTCAAGTGCCTCAGATTCCTCTTTGGCAATTGCAATGTCCATCTCTTGTCTCAGTCAATAGTAGCATTAAAAAAGATGAAACTAAATTTGATGTAAAACCTTCGATCGCAAATTGCAATGGCCATCTCATGAAAATTTTATCAAAAGCGGTGTATGAAGATGATCAACATTCAATTCAGGTGGAACATGCTAATTCTAAAGAATTTGAAGCAGCATATGAACATAAAAAATTAATCAGTTTAATGGAGCACCACTATGAGCAATCTAGAGTCCATGATTTGATTCCTCCTTCAATACATCTAGATACAAAAAATGAAGCAAGTTTGATTACATCATCTGAAGACTTGAACCATCATTCCCTTCATGGCTTTGGTTTCCTAGATAATGTTGGTTTCAATGGTATGGAGTTACACCAGCTTAATGGTTGTGCATCACTCACTGAACTACAGAGTAATTGTTATGATGAGATAGAATTTAATTATGAGTACTGGTACGATCCCTTGGACTACCTTTTGCTAGATGAGGGCCTTTTTGCGTAATAGTTCAGTGCTTCATCCTTAATGGTTTTTGTTTGAGAAATTAATGTATGGAACAACTAGTATCTTTCAGTCTGCCTCAAATTTCATGGACTGATATTTCTAACTGTTGTTTGTTTTTGGTATGATAGCTCGGATTAAATATTATTGAAGGTGTCTCTGTAAAAGTATGAAATATTCCTCTCAAAAATGTTATTAATGGTTTTGCTGCAATTGTAGATGATTGATCTTGCCTTTTACATTTTGCATGGGGTTTTCTAAACTTGTCAAGGGAGCTTCTTGTTGCTTTTGCTAGTAAGTTGATGCCTGATTGTGCACATTTTTTTGTGTACAATCTTACTCTACATAATAAATTTATGAAGGATGTATGTACTTTTATTTACATGTATTCTTGATTTTATATGTTGCCATCTTCTAATTTGCTTTTTTGATCAGCTTTTTTATTGGTTTTATAGGCCCATTCCCAATGATTTCCCACTTTGGATTTCCATTTAAAAATTTATGTTTTCTGTGCTATTCTTTTTTTTATATGTACAAAATCTTCATGCAAAGCTAAAATGTAATCTTTACCGACATTGACTTGGTGTCATATTTATGAAATTAAATGTTTAATGATGGTTTTAAATCTCTATCCATAAGCACTTTTAACCCCAATATCATTAATTAAATTAAAAAGAAATTATGAGCAAATTTTACAATGGTATGATTAACTTTAATCAAATTTGTAATGTAAGATAATTTAGTAATTTGAATGATGCCCTATAGAAAACCCCATCTATGCCAACAAGTTTATTCTTAGTGTTTTACTTTTTTTCATAGTGTCACGGAAGTGCTACATTGTTTTTGGACTGACATTCTTTTTGGACTGAATAGTGTGAGCTAGCTAACAGCTGAAGAATCTTCTAACTTTTCCTACATTTTTTTCTTAGTTCCAAAGTTTGGAGAAGACTTATTTCTTTACCTTGAAGTAAGCAAGGAAACCGTTAGTTAAAATGCTTATTCAGGAAGAGAACATAAAATTGTTTACGACCTATCATGAAGAAACACACAAAGGATTTGTTCATTTTAGTTTTGAAATCTTTGCCCCCTACTTTCAAACAAATTTTGCAAGTGATCACTTATCGTCTGCTAAAATTTGTACTCACATGACCAGATCATTCAGACCGGTTACTCAAATGTATAGTCAGTCTCCAAAAATTTAATATTATATAGTTGTCATGAATTGTAATTAAAGCATAAGCTTTACTTGAATTTCTTGCAAACTTTTTTGAAATTGGCGTTAAGGAATAGTTGAGTAAAAAAAACAATGTTTTGTATCCTTATTTAAAAAATAACACAATGTAATTTCTAGTGTCACATTGTAAGTACAATAAAGATAATTCAAGAAAGTGTGAACAATTTCAAAATTTTTCATTAATGCAACTACAGTTATCACATAAGCTATTGTTAATTATCAGTTATTGGCCTTTTGTATTTTTGCGTATGGATCACTCTGGTGCATTTCCCCTTGCATAAAACAATTCATACTATGTATGATCAAATAATTTTCAAAATTGATTTAGGCAAAGGTCGGAACAACATTTGTGTGAAATTTCAACTTGATGAACAACATTTATAGATATGGGTTATTCATAGATAACGTCACAAACAATGGTTCATAATTTGTTAATTAGAAGTATGAAAAATTTATCAAAACCAAGGAATTTCTTTGAATTTTATGCAATTAATACCCAAAGACAAGTGGTCAAGTTGAATCAGTGAAAAAGAAAAATAAAGGGTTTCTAAGGAGGAGGATGGTTTCTTGGAGTGATTCTCTGGTTCTCCTAGTTTGATCCTCCGAAATCATCTAGATTTGTGCTCGTGGTTCTTTGAGATGGCTGATTTCCTTAATTGGCCCTCTTTCCTTGAGGCAGTAATGGGTAACACTTCTTCTTCTAAACTTCCTTGTAATAATTGTTTGTTTCTAGTTGCCTTTAAAGAGCATTTGGAGGATGAGAAAACTAATGGTTTGATAAAGAAGGCTATGAAGAAAAACAGGAAACCCACATTATTTCTTAGTGAAGAGGAGACTTCAATTCTTACTGAACCTCTTAAGTTTACCTATTGAAATGGAATATGATCCTCTTTAATGTAACAAATATCCTATGTTTGTTCGTTGTTTATTCAATTGCTTCGTTGCTCATCCTAATCTGAAATCTAATAACTATAATGCTAAGGAAAAAGAAGATGCTCATGGAAGGAATTTAAACTAAATCAAGATTTAAATAAGGAGGGTTTAGAGAATGATTTACCAAATGAAAAAAATCTTGATATTCTACAACCTAGTGATGTTGTTGATATTGAACGCATGGTTTCTATTGGGCAACAACAAATTGCTAATCAAGGGTTACATATTGTTAATAGAAGTGTTAATACAAATAAAGAAAGTTTGCTAGTTGATAATATAGCTGAACAAATATATCTTGATAATCATATTGTTGTTTCTAAGTCTCCTATTGTAGATGATGCTCTTGTTCTAACTAGAAATGAACTCGAAGTGGTTTGGATGATACAAAGATCATCTAGAAAGAGGAAGATTGAAGGTAGTTTTGAACTCAGTTATGTTAATTCAAAGATTCTCAATGTTCAGCAATTTGGGAAGAATCTTGATTTGAATGAATTAGCTTTTTCCTCTAAGATCACTAGAGGAAGGAAGGACAATGATGAAGTCTAATTCCTTGCTTGATTCACTCCTTTTATGATTTTATTGATGTTTAAGTTTATTATTTGGATTATTATAGGGATCACGAAAACAACTGCCTCAAATCGATTAAAGAATATTAGAAAGCATAAACTGAATTTCTTCAGTATCTTGGAACCTATGATTGATAAGAAAAATAATGATAAGTACAAAAGGAAGATTAGTAATTTTAATCCTGTTGCTAATCTCAATAACAAGATATGGTTCCTTTGGGGTATGATGTAAAGATTGATATTTTAATCAATTATGCACAATTTATTCATATTAAATAGTTCATAAATGATTCTTTTTATTATTTAACTGTTGTTTATGCAGGTTGTTCTAAGAATGATAGGTGGAATTTTTTGAATCATCTAAGGGCTCTCAGACATGATAATGAGGCTTGGTTTGTTGGTAGTGATTTCAACATGATTGCTTCTATTGCTGAAAAAAGGGATGTTAATCCTCTAAACATGAATATGATTTCAAATTTTAATTACACTCTTTTTGTTGCAAGCTTAATTGATTTAGGATTTAAAAGGAATCCTTTTACTTGGTCGAGAGGTTTGGTTTTTGAAAGGCTGGATAAATTTGTTTCAAATACCAAGTGGATGAATAATTTTCACTCTTACAATGTTCATCATTTGGCTATATGAGTTTCTAATCATTCTTCTTTACATGCTTGTATAATACTATTGAGGTGAGGGATGAATACTGTTAACTAGGTCATCTTTGAAAATGTCCCAACAATATTTATAAAACTCCACCAAATAACCATCAGGGCCCGTAGCTTTTCCATCATCCATATTTTCTATCACATCTTTAATTTCATCTATCAAAGGAATCTTGGTAAGGTTTCCATCATTGCAAATAGAAGAGGTATTATAAAGCTCACAATTATTCTAAGAAAGAGAAGAGCCATTACTACTAAACATCATAGAAAAGAAGTTGATTCCATCCCTTTCATTATCCTTAACATTAGTTAAAACAAGATCATCACCTCTTTTAATATTAGGAATCAAATTATTCTCTCTTATTTTTTATACAAGCATGAAAATAAGTAGTGTTTCAATCTCCATCAAGCATATGAAGCTTTTTAGCCTTTTGAGCATAAAAATTCTCTTCCATGTTTAGAACATTATTTAAATTATTTTGACCTTGCATTGAAACTTCCTAATTAACCACCTTATGACAATAATAAAATTCTAAAGGTTTAACATTCTCTTCAGCTTTAGAAATAATATCTTTAACTGCCCAAAAACATTCCAATTCCAATCTTTAAGCTTCTTAGCAAGATTCTTTTGAAGCATCCATAAATTAAGACCAGAAGTACCAATCATAATAATATTCCAATTATCAGTAATAAACTTTTTAAAAGAAGAATGTTGGATCCACATATTTAAAAACTTAAAATGATAAGGAATTTTAAAGATGACCTAGTTAACAATATTCAAGATTTCTTCAGAGGTATTGATTTGCCTAAATATTTTAAATCTTCTACAATTATTTTGAGTCCTCAAGAGAAAGATGCTAAAAATTGAGATTCTTTTGGACTTATTAGTCTTAATAATGTTGTTTCCAAGGTTATTTATAAAATTATAGTGAGAGAATTCAACGTTTTTTGCCTATGATTATTAGTAAAAATTACTTTGGTTTTATGGAAGGCAGGAATATTTGTGATAATGCCTTAACTATGTAAGAGCTTCTTATGGATTTTGATAAGAAAGGTAATAGTGGTAATGTGATTTTTAAGATGGATATCAAAAAGGCTTTTGATGCCATTAGATAGGAAATTATTATTAATATTTTACATACCATTGGTTTTAGTGAGGAGTTTTGGTTTACTTATTAAAATAATCCTTGATATTAATTTCTAATCTTTGTTGATTAATGGGAATAGTTGCAGTTCCTTTAAAGCATCTAAAGGTATTAAACAGAGAAATCATTTATCACATATTCTTTTTATTATTGGCTTTGATTATTTGTCAAGATGTCTAAATGCTTTATACAAGCAATGTCATAGTTTAAATTATCTTCATCATGGGAAGATTAGTATTTCTCATCTTTACTGTGCTGATGATTTAGTTATTATTACTAATGCTAATAAAAGAGCTATCAAACTTCTTTGGAAGGTTTTGGGGAATTTTCAGGATGCTTGTGGATGGAATTATAATATTGCTAAGTGCTTATTTTATTATTCCAATCTTATTTTTTCTAGCAAGAAGAGCTAGATAATGGATAAACCAAGTGTAATAAAGGTACTCTTTCTTTAATCTATTGGGTTTCACTTTGGATAAGAAGAAAAAAAGGGTGCATATGTTTTATTCTTTGCTTGATAAGGATAGGAAGAGGATTCTTTCATAGGAAAATAAATTTCTCTCTTTAGGTGGTAGAATTACTTAAGAGCATTCTCACTTCTCTTTCTCTTTATACTATGCAAATAATGAAAGCTCCTATTTGTGTTATTAAAAGGCTTGAAAGGCTTTTAAGTAAATTTCTTTGGGATGGTAATGGTAAGAATAATATTCATTGGAAAAGTTTGACCAAAATTTGCAAACCTCTTGATAAAAGAAGTTTGGGGTTTAGAAATTTTGCTGAAACTATGAAAGTTAATTATATGAATTATGGTGCCAATTTCGTGCTAATAATTCTTTATGGGCTAATCTTTTGTATGCAAAGTATTGCAATAATTGTCATCCTTTAAATGTTAATCATACTAAACACGATTCTTTCATTTGGAAAGAGATGTTAAATGTGGCCGGTATCTCTGAAAAGCTTATATGTTGGGATATTGGCAAAGGTAATTTCACCTTTTGGTATGAGGACTGATCTTACAATGGGCCTTTAGCTAATTTCGATGGTGGTCCTTATGAGGTTAACATAAAGGTTAAGGATTTGTGGAACAAAAAGCAGTGAGACACTTTGAATCTTATTCAGAAGCTCCATAAGGTTGATGTTGATTTTATTAATACTACCCCTATTAATAGAGAGTTGGATGATATTTTAAAAATTAAAAAGAAGGATGTTTTTATTGCTAAAATTTTTGCTAACCTCTTTCAATTTTTTTAGGGTGCTGATCTCAAGTGGCTTTGGAATAACTGGGTCACACCTTATAACTTTTTTTATGTGGATATTGTTTCATAATATCATCTCTACTGATGATATATTAAAACTTAAGGTTTAAATTTTCCTTCTTGCTACTTGTTATGTAGAAATGATGAGGAATCTCTAATTCATCTTTTTGGGAATTGCTTGTTTTCTAAGGGGCTTGGAAACATATTTCTCACTTCTTTAGTATTAAAATGTTGGGTGAGGACTATAATTGGGATTCCATTGAAAGCCTTTCAACTATTTGGAAGAATCAAGGTCATGCTTCTTTTCTATTATACCCATTATGGTTTTTTGGTTCTTATGGGTTACTAGAAATAGTGCTAAACATAATGGCATTGTCCTTAACATTTATACTACTTGTCCTATGACTATAAAATTTATTTTGAAATGCTTATCCTATCATGACTTTTACAAAAAAATTTGATATGAAGCTTATAGAATTGTTTTCTAAGTTGCATATAAACTTTCCTAGAGCTGCTAATAAAGTGTTAAATAACATTAGGTGGGTAAAAACTAAAGCTCCTTATATCAAAATAAATGTTGATAGAAGTTGGAAGGCTAATATGGCTGGAGTTGCCATTGTTCGTTATGACTATTTTGGTTTGGTTTTATATGGTTTGCTGCTCTTTCTATTTCTATATCCCCTCTTGTTGCTTAAGCTGATGTTGTTGTATTTGGTCTGATGCTGCTAAAAAGTTTGGTTGGAATGATGTTATTACATAAATAGACTCCTTAGTTTTATGGAATTTTTGCAAAAATTTTACTGACTGACATTGGAGTATCATGCTGAATAAGAAGAGGATAGCAGATTTCAATCAAAGACAGATAATTTGTTGGACTCATTCCAAGAGAGATGGTAATGGAGCGGCCAACTTGTGTGCTCAAGTTGGTCCTTTACTGAATTCTATTATTATTTTTAAATATCTACCTAACGATCTTAATTCTCTTTGTTCTTTGGATCATTGAGTTCTTTTTGTTGTTGCTCCCTATTGTTTGGTCTTCTTGGGTTGTGTGAGTTGTATCTTTTTTTTTTTGGTAGGCGAAACTTAGTTTCTTGTTTGTGTGAATTATTTAGGGGTGTGTTGATTCCTCTTTCTAGATTTTGTACTTATTATTTTAGGGTAATATATAAGGAGCTGTATAATGCTCTTTATAAGAAAAAATAGTGAAAAAGTTAAGTATAAATATTCTAAAGAAAAAATTAGAAGGCATAAATGACATTGAGAACAAATCTTTCAGCCACTACCGAGAAAATTCAATATATTATTTCTCATACATTTAAAGTTATATTGTTGGTGGAATATAATCTACATCGCCAAAAAATAGTCACCACAATAATTGAAAGATGAATTAAATGAATGGATAAGGCCAACAATGTAAGATTGAAAACTATAATAAATATGTAGGATTAACCAATCTTCTATGAGGCAAGATAAGATTAAAAGATGAATTGCAAAATCTTATAAGAACCTTTTCCAGTAAAAGACATTTAATTCAAGCAACTTAGTGTTGAAGAAGGCAAACATGACAGGTTAAGGAAAACTTGGTAGCTTAAAATTTATCACTTGAAAAAATAGATCTGTAATGGAATGGAAACGAGATTATTCAGGAGCAAAATGAATTTGGACCATATAAGATAAATACTTTCATTCAGAATGAAAATCCTTGAACATGGGGAAATAATTACTTAAAAATCTTTTATCCATGACTTTTTTGCATTGGTTCTTGTATATGTCAAATTAATAAACACTTGAAGAATTTGTTTCGAAAGTTTCAAGTAAATTAATAAAATTATGATAATTTTTGTTAGCTTCAGAGAAATTTCTTACCCTTATCATTTAAAAAGCTAAAATAGAAAGAAATGCATGAACTTAAGTTAAATTAAAATAAACTCTGACTTAATGATAACCTTAAAATTTGTATGAATATTCTCTAAAGGTGTATTGAAAGCCCTTAGAGAATAAGTCCAGGAGGAGTTTAGAATGCTACAAAAATGAATTTATAAATAAGTTGAAAGCCCCACTTGAAACGAAAATGATCCACTATGAAATGACTCAAGTGTCAAACAAGTAATTAGTATTTCAAGTAGTATATGAATTATGAGTATGTTTATCGATCCAACAGACAATGAGATAATTTTTGACAAGTTATCTTCTAGTTTACTAATCTTAGGTTTAGTTTGAAGTGTTAAGAGTTTGTTAAGTTATAAGCAAATCTAAGTCATAATTTAAAAATAAAAACCAAATTTAGTTTAAGAGTTTTCTAATAGTTGTGAGATTCTCCCTTGAATTAGTTTAATGAAATATAAATTCTTTAAAAATAATATTATGCTGTAGTTGTCAAACAAGGCCTATTACTTTTTATTTTATTTTTAAGATATTATTGACCTCATTTTTTATCACATTTGACCCACTTGAACACATGCATTATGCCCTTATGCTCTAGAGGTAGCCGTGCCAAATTTTGGCATGGCATGACCACATCTAGTCTCGGCGTGGTCACACCCCAAAAGGGGCTGACATGATCACACCCATAAATAACTGGGTGTAATGTAGTTCTACCCTAATAGGATTAATCCATGGAATTCCCGAGCATAACCACATCTGATCTCGGTGTGGTCACTTCCCTTGCTACACTCATACTACTCTGGCGCCACCCGCCACCACACTACGCTGAGGTGCTACGACATTAACAACCATTGAGAATCGCCATAATGATCTGAATCATCAGTCCAAAGTGAATGGAGGACAATCATGACCGTTGCAAATGCCTTCTAAGCTTATAAATAAGCAACCTTTCTGTTATCTTCAAGACTTGCACTTGAGCCTCCACATAGACTTTGGTACTCTGGTAGAGGAAGAAGAAAGAAGAAAAACTTCTTTGATGAGCCCCTTCCTTGACCAGTCTTCTCTCCAATAAGTCTTCTCTTCCATCCACTTTTATTTAAGTTTAATTATTTTTTTATGTTTTCGTTCATTTTTCTCTATTTTATTTTAAAAGGAGTCACCAGCTTGTCGATCGTCTTATACTTTCCTTATTCGAATAAATCTCCCTCCCAAATCAGATTAGTGATTTGAAGAGGAGAGGAACTGAATAAGAGGAGAGGAACTGAATAAGAAGGGACATATGACAAAGTGACAAATAAGAAAAAATCAAAAAATAAGAGAAAAACATAAAACTTGGAGAGCCTACATGTAGTAAACCTCTCGAGGATAGATTAAGAGTGTTCACCCAAACTGGATAGGGAGAAAGCACCATAAACTGGTATCCACAAAAGAATACCTACATGACTACCCAAAACCAGAGAGTCGGGTGTATGTACCTGTTATGGGGTCATGTGCACTCCCAAGGGGACGTATCCCACTTGGTTAATTACATCTTGGGGGGTACCCAAAAATACTTTTGATAAAAGGAGGATTATCGTGAACCTAGGGTAATAGGTACTCAAAGGAAGGTTATTCCATGTAGGAACAGTCCCAATGCTTCAAAGTTCACGCTAAGACATTGGGCAGAAAATGAATCTCTCACATCCCAAATAAGTAGCGGCTCATCGGCATACAGGGCCACGGAATAACCTAAATCATCTTGACGGGGATATCCCAACAAGTCAAAGCATGTTCGGGCCAAAGGGCAGTGGAGAAATCGTCGTATCCCAAATGGGCGGCACCTCATTGGCATCGGGCCGTCAATGTTGTATCAATAAAGTCAAGGAGCGACAGGGCTCAACAAAAGGAAGGTAGAGTTATCCTAAAAAGGTAGAGGTAACTGGGTCGGGTTACCATGAACCTGTCATCCATAGCTACTAGGACCTTAATTCTACTTAGCCGTGAAGGTAGTCGACCCAACACATTCTGAGATCCCCGGTCAGCAATCCGTGAATTGCGACGCCCACGTGCGTCTCGATAGG